>NC_134361.1:41604358-41665015 GCF_048569485.1 Anomaloglossus baeobatrachus
TCCCAGCCTCCCCAAGCATCAGCCTCCACCAGCATCAGCCTCTCTCCTTCCAGCCTCCCCCAGCATCAGCCTCCGCCAGCATCAGCCTCTCTCCTTCCAGCCTCCTCCAGCATCAGCCTCCCTCTCCCAGCCTTCCCCAGGATCAGCCTCTCTCCTCCCAGCCTCCGTCCTCCCAGCCTTCCCCAGCATCAGCTTTCCCCTCCCAGCCTCCCTCAGCATCAGCCTTCCCCAGCATCAGCCTCTCTCCTTCCAGCCTCCCCCAGCATCAGCCTCTCTCCTTCCAGCCTCCCTCAGCATCAGCCTCCCCTTCCCAGCCTTCCCCAGGATCAGCCTCTCTCCTCCCAGCCTCCTTCCTCCCAGCCTCCCCCTCCCAGCATCCCTCAGCATCAGCCTTCCGCTCCCAGTCTCCCCCAGCATCAGCCTCCCCAAGCATCAGCCTCCACCAGCATCAGCCTCTCTCCTTCCAGCCTCCCCCAGCATCAGCCTCTCTCCTTCCAGCCTCCCTCAGCATCAGCCTCCCGTTCCCAGCCTTCCCCAGGATCAGCCTCTCTCCTCCCAGCCTCCTTCCTCCCAGCCTCCCCCTCCCAGCCTCCCTCAGCATCAGCCTTCCCCTCCCAGTCTCCCCCAGCATCAGCCTCCCCAAGCATCAGCCTCCACCAGCATCAGCCTCTCTCCTTCCAGCCTCCCCCAGCATCAGCCTCCCCAAGCATCAGCCTCCACCAGCATCAGCCTCCCTCGTCCCAGCCTCCCCCAGCATCAGCCTCCCCCTCCCAGCCTCCCCCAGCATCAGCCTCTCTCCTCCCAGCATCAGCCTCTCTCATCCCAGCATCAGCCTCTCTCCTCCCAGCATCAGCCTCTCTCCTCCCAGCCTTCCCCAGCATCAGCCTCTCTCCTCCCAGCCTCCGTCATCCCAGCCTTCCCCAGCATCAGCTTTCCCCTCCCAGCCTCCCTCAGCATCAGCCTTCCCCAGCATCAGCCTCTCTCCTCCCAGCCTCAGCCTCTCTCCTTTCAGCCTCCCCCAGCATCAGCCTCTCTCCTTCCAGCCTCCCTCAGCATCAGCCTCCCCTTCCCAGCCTTCCCCAGGATCAGCCTCTCTCCTCCCAGCCTCCTTCCTCCCAGCCTCCCCCTCCCAGCCTCCTTCAGCATCAGCCTTCCCCTCCCAGTCTCCCCCAGCATCAGCCTCCCCCTCCCAGCCTTCCCCATGATCAGCCTCTCTGCTCCCAGCCTCCTCCAGCACGCCGTGCTCCTCTGCCGACACTCACACACCCGATCGCATCCACTCACACACACCCGATCGCATCCACTCACACACACCCGATCGCATCCACTCACACACACAGACACTGACGATATCGCACATACGCGCTCACAGTCACAACATCCGGAGATACCACATGCTTCAGGCCATGTGATCCTCCGTCAGGTCCTGGAAGGTCACATCGAGGCCGAGAAGCAAGCGATATCGCCGGATGCTGTGAGTGTGTGGATGCGATGTGAGGTGTGTGTGAGAGTGAGTGTGATCTGATGTGTGTGTATGTTTGTGTGTGTGCTGTTATGTGCGCAGGACCTTGATGCGCTTGTAACCATGCGAGCATGGTTACCAACGTATCCACACCACTCCCGTGCGAGCGGGGGCCGGGGGGGGGGGGGGGGGGGGGGAGTACAGTACTCACCTCCGTGACAGCCGTGTCAGTTCGGGGAATGCGCGGGGGGGGGGAGGGGGGGGGGGGGTACAGTACTCACCTCCGTGACAGCCGTGTCAGTTCGGGGAATGCGCGGGGGGGGGGGAGGGATGGAGGGGGCGGGGCCAGAGCTAGCGTGCATTGCGTGAGGGGGCGGGGCGTGGCCGAATTGCCAATGCCTGCAGGGTGCCGGGGCGAGAGGCCAATCTGTGGGGGGGGGGCGGAGCCTGGGCGAGCGGCTGGCCAATCCGTGTGGGGGCGCAGCCTGGGCGAGCGGCCAATCCGTGTGGGGGGGCGGGGCCATGGCAAGCCCAGCGGCCAATCAGCTTTGTGTCACCGTAAGGACACAATTTTGGAGCATGACAGACAGACAGAATAAGGCAATTATAGATTATATATATATATATTATTATATATATATATATATATATATATATATATATATATATATATATATATATATATATACATATACATACACACACACACACACACATTATATATATAATTGGAACCTTGGCTTAAGAAGTAACTTGGTTTGAGAGCGTTTTGCAAGACAAGTAAAGCTTTTTACAAATTTGTAACTTGGTTTAAGAGCAATGCTTTGCAATAAGAGCAAATACTCACCGCTCACACTTCCAGGTCCATCCTTTCACCACGCTCTGACAGTAACTTTCTGTACTGTTTACCATTATACAGTATATATTATATAGCATGTCTATCAATTTGCATTTGTGGATACAGTATTGTACTTTCTTTCGGATAACCAGTGCAGCACTTTGCTTATACTGTACCTCTCACACTCCAACAATCCTATTGTAAGCTAAGGTGCAGTTTAATTTGTTTATGTTTTTTACTGTACAGTATTATGTATTAGCATACTGTAATAATTTTATATGAATACAGGACATTATTTTGTATTACTGTAATAAATTTGTATAAATACAGCAAATATTTTTGGGTTGTGGAACGAATTGTTGGCTTTTCAATTATTTCCTATGGGAAAATTCGCTTTGATATAAGAGTAACTTAGTTTAAGAGTAAACCCCCCAATCCAATTATGCTCTTAATCCAAGGTTCCACAAATTATCACACACACACACACACACAGTACAGACCAAAAGTTTGGACACATCTTCTCATTCAAAGAGTTTTCTTTATTTTCATGACTCTAAAAATTGTAGATTCACATTGAAGACATCAAAACTATGAAGTAACACATGTGGAATGAAATACTTAAAAAAGTGTGACAACTGAAAATATGTCTTATATTCTAGGTTCTTCAAAGTAGCCACCTTTTGCTTTGATTACTGCTTTGCACACTCTTGGCATTCTCTTGATGAGCTTCAAGAGGTAGTCACCGGAAATGGTTTTCCAACAGTCTTGAAGGAGTTCCCAGAGATGCTTAGCACTTGTTGGCCCTTTTGCCTTCACTCTGCGGTCCAGCTCACCCCCCAAACCATCTCAATTGGGTTCAGGTCTGGTGACTGTTTTGGCCAGGTCATCTGGCATTAGCACCCCATCACTCGCCTTCTTAGTCAAATAGCCCTTACACAGCCTGGAGGTGTGTTTGGGGTCATTGTCCTGTTGAAAAATAAATGATGGTCCAACTAAACGCAAACCGGATGGAATAGCACGCCGCTGCAAGATGCTGTGGTAGCCATGCTAGTTCAGTATGCCTTCAATTTTAAATAAATCCCCAACAGTGTCACCAGCAGAGCACCCCCACACCATCACACCTCCTCCTCCATGCTTCACGGGGGAACCAGCCATGTAGAGTCCATCCATTCACCTTTTCTACAAAGACACGGTGGTTGGATCCAAAGATCTCAAATTTGGAGTCATCAGATCAAAGCACAGATTTCCACTGGTCTAATGTCCATTCCTTGTGTTCTTTAGCCCAAACAAGTCTCTTCTGCTTGTTGTCTGTCCTTAGCAGTGGTTTCCAGCAGCTATTTTACCATGAAGGCCTGCTGCACAAAGTCTCCTCTTAAAGGGAAGGTATCGTCAAAAAAAAAAAAAATGTTCAATAACTGAAAAAATGTAAAGTAATGTTTTAATGTTGTTTAAATATTATTTGTTCTTAATTGAGCAAAAAAAAAAAAAAAATTTTTCGGGGGGAGCAGCTGCTGAGATCCTACAGAAATCCCACTGTAAAAAAAGCTCACATTACAGCTGCAGTAAAGTGGGCAGAGTCTGCTCTCCTGTGTGTGTGGTGGCACACCTCCCCCCTCCCAATCTGAGTGTTTACAACAGATAACAGAGAATGACATATAGGGCCACAGTGCAGAGCCATTTTGTTGATGACCACAAATGTCTAAAGTGTCACCAAGGACAGCAGACCGCATCACACAGGAGATTAGATACATGGCTCATGACCGGTACACACATGCAGTGGCGCGCGCACACACACACACACACACACACACACACACACACACACACACACACACACACACACACACACACCTCCCCTGATGGGGACCTTGTGCGACAGACAGAGCGGGGGGAGTTGCGGCAGCAGGCAGAGCGGTGGCTTGGGAGAACGGAGGGAGGGGGGTGTCATTGGAGACTGTAACGGCGGGGGGGAGGGGGCGGGGGAGAGAAAGGGGCAGCGGCAGTAGCTGGGGGAGAGCAGGGGCTGGGGAGACCGGAGGGAGGGGGGGTCTCATCGGAGACGGTAACGGTGGGAGGGGAGGCGGCCCGTACTCACACATCCCGGCGGTTGCCAGGAGTAAAGTGGAGCTGTGAACTCCACAATAATGGCACTGATCTCCTCCCTCTGCTGTGATCTGGATAAGCCCAGGGGGCGCGTCCAGGTCACAGCAGACGTCCACTGTAACGTACTGCATGGGGTCAGATCACGACCACTGTTCTCTATGCATAGGGGCTGCCATAAAGGAATGAGTTACTGTTACACACGGCAAATCCAGCATGGTAGCCCCCAGTGCCTCCAGTAAAATAAGAATTAAATAAAAACTAAAGCTGCGATTTTCATTTTGTATTAGAAATACTTGATTTCATAATCACTATTTTTAATACAAAAATAAAAAACCGCGATACCTTCCCTTTAATAGTTGTTCTAGAGATGAGGTGTGTCCAAACTTGGTCCGTACTGTATATTTATATAATTTTTTTTATTATTCTTTTTGTTCATGTTAACTTATAAACCTACCTATAAGTTTCAATTTACCATCTGTGTATAAATAAAAAATGGAGAGCTTTATTCTCATGCCCCAAGGATGAATTTCAATATGTGAATATTTTGGGACAAGTGTGGGCTTCAGTTTCAGGCCTGCCTCAAGACCCGGATGTATGCCTATAAAGGGGAATTACCAGGGACTTAGTATTTTGTCTTTTGCTACGGGGCCAAGAACAAACAAGTATGTAGTTGGTGACTCCCTGCCTGTTCTGTCCGATAAGGTGTGCCGACTCGGGGTGGTCACAGACTGATCCCGGTGACATCAACTCTGCACATTGGCTTCTTTTTGGCATTTATCGTGATACCATTGTGCAGGTGACCAATTTTGCACCCAGATATGTGAGGATTCACCACACTCCAATCATTGTATATAAAAAAGGAGACAAATTGAGAAGAAAAAAAAAAAATGTATATAAAAAAAGAAATTTTTATTCACAAGCTCCAGGTACAAGGTCTGGAATTCAGACTCTGGGTGCAATGCTTCAGATCTATATAAAAAAAGAAACCATGCCATACTCACCAACACAACCTAACGCTGGCTGAGAGATCAGCACTGAATTGCTAGAATTTAAATCAAGTCCAAATCAGTATCTTCCGTGACCCAACTGCAGAATACGTCAGCCACCTTACTGAGAAAGGCTGAAGCGTTAGATTCCCCCTACACCCAGCGCGGCACCATTATTTCTTAGCAAATGAAATCTTCATGGAGTTGCTCTGGGTGATCTTGAATCCTTGGAGAGACTCTCTGGCAGCGGCGGCCTGGACTTCATTGTCAAATTCCACAAAGGCTATGTCGTGACGTCCGGGGACCAGACGGACTTCTTTGAAGCCAGGGAACCTAAAAAGTGAGAAAACTTTTAGCTATAATATATATATATATATATATATATATATATATATATATATATATATATATATATATATATATATATATATATATATATATATATATATATATATATATATATATATATATATATATATATAAAAAAGCAGTGCTGCAGAAACCAGAAATCTAGAGGACTACATGGCCAAAAGCCAGGTCATTTTAAAATGTTAGTTAAGATACAAAACAATACCAGGAGGGGGCGCTAGAGACACTCACTGGTTGAACAGCATGGACAGCATCAGCTCGTTGGTTTCTTCAGGCAGGTTGGTCAAGAATAGAATATGGTTTGGTGGATTTTCAGATATCTGTGGGACGAAATATAAAAAAGCGAATGTTAAGAGCCCTCTGTTTTAGATGTAAAAGCAGAAAACAGATGAAACATAAGGAGCTGCCACTTAAGCAATTAGTTATCACTGCTGTAGGGGAAAACAAAGCAACAAGTGCAGCCCTCGACAGGGCCGACACCCCCCAACCTAGACAGGATTGGTGAACTAACGCCATAAGCAGGACCAGAGCCCCCTCAACCTGGACAGGATTGGCACACAACCCCCCGCCCAGCCCCTGACAGGACCGACACCCCCCAACCTCGACAAAATTGGCGCTCTAACCCCATCAGCAGGACCGAAGGCCCACCCCAACCTCAACAGGCTTGGTGCTCTCCCTCACAACCCCCAGCCAGGCCCCGACAGGACCGACCCCCCCCAACCTTGACAAAATTGGCGCACTAACTCCATCAGCAGGACCGGAGCCTCCCCAACCTTGACAGGATTGGTGCTCTCCAAACACACACGACCCCCTCCACCGGCAGGAAAGCTCTACAGTCTGGTGCAGACGGCACACACTCCGTTCCCCCAACAGGATCAGCAGCCCCTCAATCTTGATAGGATTGGTGCACATTCACCCGGACCAGTGCTCACCCCACAAACGCAACAGGATTGGAGCACTTCACCCCTCATACCCTGACCGGACCGGCACCCCCCCAACCTTGACAGGACGGCTTTCCAGTCTGGTGAAGATTGGTTTTCCCATCATCCCTTCCTACTCTGTGTGCGTCTGATTTCCATGTGCCCCATAGGATGACGGGGCAGATGCAATATTCTGTACTTGCCCCAAGTGCCGAAAGAAAAAAAAAAAAAAAAAAAAAAAAGAAGGAAGGAAAAAGCCTAAAAAGACCTTGCTTCCTGGGATTGTTGGCACAGGTCAGACCACTCAATAGTGATAATCCATATTGGCAGATTGCACCTCCATCATTTTTTGCACAAGCCAATGTTTACTACGAAATTGAGCCCCTAGTAATACACAAATCAAGTGGTGGTCTACTCACTGGTATAGGTGCCATGTGTCCCTGCATCATCTGTCCATGTTGCATACCACCTGGCGGTATCTGTCCCTGAGCAATCCCCGGTGGCGGCATCATGCCGGGATGGTGCATATATGGCGACTGTCCACCCATATGCATCATACGCGGCGCCTGGTTCATTCCAGCCATGTTCTGCATTCCCTAAAGAGAAAAGAACAATTGTAAAATGATCCAGAATAGAAGCAGCAACAAGTAATATATCAGTAAGCGACAACTCACCGGAATCTGCCCTTGTAAGCCGGGCACCATAGGAGCGCCAGGAACGATCTTCTTGGCAGCGGCAGCTTCCAGCCCCTTCACCTTCCTCTTCTCCTGCCTTTTACGATCTCTCTCTACGAAGGTGCCCTTCATTTTGGCTATGATGTCGGAGTCAGACTTTGCATATTGTATTCTCTGAATGAAAGAAAAGGAAAGATGTTGGTTCTAGTCAGAATTACACAGATTCCAGAACATCTATAATGAGATATTTCCACCGGCCAAGAACGGCTCCAATATAATACCAACCATCGGCTTATCATAGAAGGGGAAGCCTTGCATCGACCTCAGGGCATTTGTTGCGCTGCTCACTTCCTTAAAGATGACAAACGCCTGTCCTCTCATCTTCAGACTCCGAGACACCAAGATATCGAGGATCTGTCCGAACTGGGAGAAGATGGCGTACAGAGACTTCTTCAGCTCTACAGGACACAGAAGACGTAATGTCAGATTAATACGTACTGAAGGTTGTAATCCGGGAACCAAGTAATGCGCTCCTGCTCCCCACACCCAACCCGAGGACCCGGCATGACCCAATGGGCAGCCTGTACTGGAAGGGGCGCCACACACATGACGAAAGGCAGACTTTGTTGCTGCTTAGAGCGCTACTAACTTGGTGCAAATCAATTAGCAGGACCCTGGTGCGCCGGCAAGGTCAGTAATTTGTGGCCATCAGACGGGAACCTTATGAACTGTGTCCTTCCTGATGACATCTTTTGACTAGTCGGCCCAATGTGACCATGACAGCGCAAGGCTGGATAATCAAAAGAAGAGCCATTGATGCAGCAGGTAGGAGATGGATCTTGGGGTTCCTGCGCAGCGTCCCCAGATTACAGACATGGCCAATGGACCACGTTTTCCAAACTGATTCTCACATCTGCACAAAGTGACACCGCGACTACAGACTTCTCATGTTAGACCAGACAACCCCTTTAAGATTTTCTGTTGCCCCGTGCAGGCTGCTAGACAATGGAAGAAAGTAGGTAGTCCAGCTTCAGGGGCAAGCAAATCTTTTATTCGGTGTGCATACAAACTAGTGACAGATTAAAATAAATTATTTAATCTGTCGCTAGCTTGTATACACACTGAATAAAGAAGGGAATTTTGTTACTTACCGTAAATTCCTTTTCTTCTAGCTCCTATTGGGAGACCCAGACGATTGGGTGTATAGCACTGCCTCCGGAGGCCACACAAAGCAATTACACTAAAAAGTGTAAGGCCCCTCCCCTTCTGGCTATACACCCCCAGTGGGATCACTGGCTCACCAGTTTTAGTGCAAAAGCAAGAAGGAGGAAAGCCAATAACTGGTTTAAACAATTCACTCCGAAGTAACGTCGGAGAACTGAAAAACCATTCAACATGAACAACATGTGTACCCGAAAAACCACCAAAAATCCCGAAGGACAACAGGGCGGGTGCTGGGTCTCCCAATAGGAGCTAGAAGAAAAGGAATTTACGGTAAGTAACAAAATTCCCTTCTTCTTCGGCGCTCCATTGGGAGACCCAGACGATTGGGACGTCCAAAAGCTGTCCCTGGGTGGGTAAAGAAATACCTCATGTTAGAGCTGCAAAGACAGCCCTCCCCTACGGGGAGGCAACTGCCGCCTGCAGGACTCTTCTACCTAGGCTGACGTCCGCCGAAGCATAGGTATGCACCTGATAATGTTTGGTGAAAGTGTGCAGACTCGACCAGGTAGCTGCCTGGCACACCTGTTGAGCCGTAGCCTGGTGTCGTAATGCCCAGGACGCACCCACGGCTCTGGTAGAATGGGCCTTCAGCCCTGATGGAACCGGAAGCCCAGCAGAACGGTAGGCTTCAAGAATTGGTTCTTTGATCCATCGAGCCAGGGTGGCTTTGGAAGCCTGCGACCCCTTGCGCTGGCCAGCGACAAGGACAAAGAGTGCATCAGAGCGGCGCAGGGGCGCCGTGCGGGAAATGTAGATTCTGAGTGCTCTCACCAGATCTAACAAATGTAAATCCTTTTCATACCGGTGAACCGGATGAGGACAAAAAGAAGGTAAGGAGATATCCTGATTAATATGAAACGAGGATACAACCTTAGGGAGAAACTCCTGAATGGGGCGCAGCACTACCTTGTCCTGGTGGACCACCAGGAAGGGAGCCTTGGATGACAGCGCTGCTAGCTCAGACACTCTCCGAAGAGACGTGATCGCTACCAGAAAGGCCACTTTCCGTGATAGTCGAGAGAGTGAAACATCCGTCAGAGACTCGAAAGGCGGCTTCTGGAGAGCAACTAGTACCCTGTTCAGATCCCATGGATCTAACGGCCGCTCGTACGGGGGGACGATATGACCAAACCCCCTGCAGGAACGTGCGTACCTGCGGACGTCGTGCTAGACGCTTCTGAAAAAACACCAATAGCGCCGAGACTTGCCCTTTAAGGGAGCCGAGCGACAAGCCCTTTTCCAACCCAGATTGCAGGAAGGAAAGAAAAGTAGGCAATGCCAATGGCCAGGGGGACACTCCTTGTACAGAGCACCAGTAAAAGAAAATCTTCCACTTCCGTGGTAGATCTTAGCAGACGTGGGCTTCATAGCCTGTCTCATGGTGGCAACGACCCCGTGGGATAATCCTGAGGACACTAGGATCTAGGACGCAATGGCCACACAGTAGGTTCAGGGCCGTAGAATTCAGATGGAAAAACGGCCCTTGGGACAGTAAGTCTGGCCGGTCTGGTAGTGCCCACGGTTGACCGACCGTGAGATGCCTGTCGCCAGAGCTCTTTGATCGTCATGAAAACCGGGACCTTGCTGTTGTGCCGATTCGTGAAACCCGTCCGGGTGCAGAGACCATTCTCCTGCGTCCACGCCCTGGTGACTGAGGAAGTCTGCTTCCCAGTTTTCTACGCCCGGGATGTGAACTGCGGATATGGTGTATGCTCTGTCTTCCACCCCTAGCAGAATCCGGCGGACTTCCTGGGAGGCTCGCCGACTGCGTAGTCCGCCTTGGTGGTTGATGTATGCCACCGCTGTGGATTGTCCGACTGAATTCGGATCTGTTTGCCTTCCAGCCACTGCAGGAAGTCTTGCAGGGCCATATGCACTGCCCAGAGCTCCAGACAATTGATCTGAAGAGTGGACTCCTCTGAAGAGAGTCCTTGATCGTCTGAGAAAGGGGGACGTTCCTGTGTAGGGACATCGACTTCCCCTCCCATTAGCGAAGAATGTTCCATTGAAGTGGACGCAGATGAAACTGCGTGAAAGGGACTGCCTCTGGATGAGGTGTCTCCTTGAAGGGGAGACTGCACCCCCGTCTGTAGTGACCGCTGTTTGTCCAGTGGAAGCTTCACCATCGCTGAGAGAGTGTGAAACCCCAAGCTAAGATATGCCAGCGATTGGGTTTAACTTTGAAAAGTTGAGGACCCACCCGAAACTCTGGGAAGTCTCCAGCGCCATGTTCAGGCTGTGTTGGCATGCCTCTTAAGAGTGCCTTGACAAGTAGATGTTCTAAGTAAGGGATCACAGGGTGACCCTGAGAGTGCGGGAGTGGTCCCACTGCTGCCATGAACTTGGTGAAAACCCGTGGGGCTGTCGCCAGACCGAAGGGTAGGGCTACGAACCGAAGATGCTCGTCTTCAATAACGAATCGTAGCAAACGCCGGTGCTCTGGAGCAATCGGCACGTGGAGATAAGCATCCTGATGTCTATTGATGCTAGGAAATCTCCTTGAGACATTGAGGCAATGACGGAGCGGAGGGATTCCATCCGGAACCGCCTGGTTTTCACGTGCTTGTTGAGCAGTTTAAGGTCCAGAACGGAACGGAAGGAGTCGTCCTATTTTGTCACCCCGACCAGATCGGAGTAAAAAGTGTCTCTTGTTCCTGAGGAGGAACCGGGATTATAACTCCTACTGCCTGCAGAAGAGCCTCGGCTTGGCCGGTGAGGAAGTTTTTGCGACAAACTGTCTCTCCCCCACCGGCCATTGACCTGTGGCAGTTAAATGTCGCTAAAGCGGGGGAGTCTGCCACCGACCGCGGACGCGGAGAGAGAGGGCTGAAAGTCATGAGGAAACCGCCTTGGTAGCGGTTCCTCCGGCTGCCTTCTCCGGGCGTGATTGAGCCCGCCAGGAACCTGAGCCCCTCTGAGCCTTTTGAGTCCTGTTGGACGAGGGCAATTGGGACGTGCCCCAGCCTGGGAAGGACCGAAACCTCGACTGTCCCTTCTCCTGATGGGTCTTGTTTGATAGCTGGGGTAAGGAAGAATCCGTACCCTTGGACAGTTGAATGATTTAATCCAACCGCTCACGAAACAGTCTGTCACCAGATAAAGGCAAACTGGTTAAGCACTTTTGTGGAAGCAGCATCTGCTCCAATCCCTTAACACTAGGAGCGTAACAACACGGAGTTGGCGGACGCCACTGACGTACGGCTCGTAGAGTCCAGGACAGCATAAACAGCTTGAGTCGCAATGCCGACATTGCGAGGTGAAGGACGCTACTGCGGCCAAGATGTAAATGTGACCGCGTCCCTCTGCGCAATACTAGCTGAAATAGCTTGGAGTGCCTCTATGGCTGCGAATGCCGGGGCAACCGACCCGCCGATAGGGCTATCTGTCTGTCAATGGCATCTTTAAGTGAAGTCCCATCTTCCACTGCAACTATAGATCTAGCCGCAAGCCTGGAGATTGGGGGATCCACCCTTGGAGCGCTTGAGCACGTCAGGGGGGGAAGAGACAACGCGTATCTTCAATACGGTTGGAGAAACGCTTATCGGGATAAGCGTGGTGTTCCTGGACTGCGTCTCTGGAGTCAGAGTGACCAGAAAAGTACTCAATATACGCTTGAGATACCGAAATAGGGATTTCTTCTGCTGTGAAGCTGACCCCTCCACTGGAGGAGTTGAGGGAGAAATACCCAACCTTCCATTGATGGACGCTATATGATTATTCATTATAGCGTCACCATCCGGTGTATCCGGATTGAGAGCGGTCTCAGGATCAGAGTCCTGAACAGCTACGTCTGCCTCGTCATACAGAGAGTACTGTGATGAAGTCGAGGGCCGTTCTTAGGGAGCTCGCTTAGGCCGTCTGGGACTGTCGTCCGTGTCAGAGCCTGCACCCTGGGATGCATGGGACCCTCCTGGAGCCATGATTTGTTTCGAAATCAGGGTGGCCAGGGGCATTGAATCAACATTGCCCAAGGTCTGTCTGGACTGCAAAGTCTGTAAGATGTTAGTCATAGCCACAGACAATATATCAGCGGAAACTGCAACTCCGTCCCTGTCCCTGGACAGGGATCACAGGTGGTTCTTTTGGCCACCTGTAGCAGAGACCCCGTTGAGTAATTGCACACACTGGGGGTCCTGGAACAGTCGCATGCAGTACAAGCAGCATAGAAAGCCTGTGCCTTGGCACCCATGCTTTTTTTTTTTTTTTTTTGCTGTTGCTGTCTAGCCATCTAGGAGCATTAGCCAAGAATAGCGACCGTACAGTGCAATGTATAGCATACAAGCATGAAGTACAATAAACACTTCAGCACATGCAGTACAAGGAGCATAGAAAGCCTGTGCCTTGGCACCTTTGCTTTTCTGCTGCCGTTGTCTAGTTATTCAGGAGCATTAGCCAGGAAAAGCGACATACAGTGAATGTATAGCATACAAGCATGAAAATAACCACTGCAGCACATGCAATCCAAGCAGCATTGAAAGCTTGTGCCTTAGCACCCTTGCTTTTCTGCTGCTGTTGTCTAGTCATCAAGGAGCATTAGCCAAGAATAGCGACATGCAGTGAATGTACAAGCATGAAAATAAACTCTGCAGTACATGCAATCCAAGCAGCATTGAAAGCTTGTGCCTTAGCACCATTGCTGTTTGCTGCCGCTGTCTAGCCATCTAGGCGGGTAGACAGCCAAGAATAGCCCTTACAGTGCAATGTAAAGCATACAAGCATAAAGGACACATGACACTGCAGCACATGCAAGACAAGCAGCATATAGAGTCTGTGCTTTAGCACCCCTGATCTTTTGCTGCCGTTTCTAGGTCTGCATCCTGAATAGCGACCGTACAAAAGTACAACAGGACACTTCGGCATTAGTGGATCAGCACTTTAGTTGCCGCTTACCGCCCGCACAAAAGCGGGTGTGTGGCGCCGGAATCCTGTGCTGGTAGCTCAGTGTCTCCGTTTTCCCGCTCTGCGTGCCGGAATGGCTGCCGGCGTCCAGAGGAGAGGGGCGGGCCGAGGGCGTGCCCGAGACAAGAGCGGGAACCCGGCGCCCACTGTGTCTAGTGAAGGGGGCTGGAGAATGCAAATAAGGCTCCAGCCCTCGGCGCTGCTATAGAACAGCGTCTCTCCCTTTCCCTGAGTGACAGGGTGGGGGCGGGAACGAAGCGGCGCTAGGCCGCAAAAGCCGGGGACTAAAGTTAGAAGCGCCGCCGCCGTAAAAGCGCGGTCGGCGCGTCCCCGGCGCACTACAAGTCGCAGCTGCGCCGCCGCTCCAGGGGCGGTCGGCGTGGCGGTCCCCACACGTAAAGTCCCCCAGTAATCTGCAGGGACTATAAGCCCAGCGCACAGCGCTACAGTCCCCGGCGCACTAGCACACCCAGCAAGCCTGGAGTGTGCGTGGCCTGCCATACGGGGACACAGAGTACCTGAAAGTTGCAGGGCCTTGTCCCTGAACGGCACTCCCGCTCCACATCCAGCAGGTTCTATGGGTCTGTGGATGGAGCCCGGCCTCAGGGCTTGGTGGCCGGAAAGATCCCACTTCCTCAGAGCCCCTCAGGGGGATGGGGAAGGAAAACAGCATGTGGGCTCCAGCCTCCGTACCAGCAATAGGTACCTCAACCTTACAAACCGCAAGTGGGGTGAGAAGGGAGCATGCTGGGGGCCCTAGTATGGGCCCTCTTTTCTTCCATCCGATATAGTCAGCAGCTACTGCTGACTAAGCTGTGGAGCTATGCGTGGATGTCTGACCTCCTTCGCACAAAGCAGAAAACTGGTGAGCCAGTGATCCCACTGGGGGTGTATAGCCAGAAGGGGAGGGGCCTTACACTTTTTAGTGTAATTGCTTTGTGTGGCCTCCGGAGGCAGTGCTATACACCCAATCGTCTGGGTCTCCCAATGGAGCGCCGAAGAAAAGTCTTCTCCATGAGGCTGGACTACCTACTTTCTTCCTTTGACTTTTGGCGCACGGGCGGATACACCATCTGTGCCCCAGATCACAGCACTTACGCGCAGCGGCGAAACAGATTATCTCCTCCATAGACAATGCAGAAAGCTGGATAATCAGCCCAAAGGCATAAAGGCTCCACGATTCCTTCCTTCTGCCCAAGAGACTGCCATAGAAGCTACCTGGTTTGGTGTTACAGAAGTCATCTGAGAGCAGAAGGAAGGAATTGTTGCACCCAAGATATCAGCACATCATGGGGAGAAAGAGTATGGAGCAGGCTCAGGAGCTCCGCGCTGCATACAAACAGCACTTCAATGAAAATCGTAGACCGCTCCAGGACTATACACCGCTGCCAGGGATATTGTCCGGTCTATAGGTTTGTACGGGTCAACTGCAACTTGAATCAAAACCATTAAAGGGAACCTGTCAGGTCCAATATGCACCCAGTTCAGGGTGCATATGTCTAATCCCTGGATCTAGTAGCATAGATAGAGATCTTTGGAAAAAGTATTTTTTCTCGTATGCTAATGAGCGTGGGGACTAGTCCCAAGGGCGTTTCTTCCCTTGCTAGTCTGCCCCATTAGCATGTTAGCACGCTCCTGTAGGTGTGCCAAAATGCTAATGAACACGCACCATCACAGGATGACCTCACTCACCTCTCCAGCTGCCATCGCTGCCCGACGCTGGATTTCGGCTCAGTGCTCATGACCCCGGAGTTTCGGTCATGCGTCCTACTTCAGTATGAAGCGTACACCCGGCTTCACAGTGCGCATGACCCAAAATCCAGTGTCGGGCGACGACGGCAGCGGAGAGATGAGAGAGATCATCCTCTGACACTGCACATTCATTAGCATGTTAGCACACCTACAGGGGCGTACTAACATACTAATGGGGCCGACTAGCCAGGGAAGCCATGCCCAGGGGACTAGTCCCTGCGCTCATTAGCATATGATAAAAGATCTTTAGAAATACTTTTTCTATAGATCTCTTTATCTATGCTACTAGATACAGGGACGGTTAGGCAGGGATTAGCAATATACACCCAGAACTGCTCGTGGCTCTGGATGCATATTGGACCTGACAGGTTCCCTTTAAATATGATTAGAAGCAGGGCTGTGGAGTCGGTAAGCCAAACCTTCGACTCCGACTCCTCAAATTCTCTTGCACCGACTCCGGCTCCGACTCCGACTCCGACATATATTGCTTAGTTAGGTGAAAAATTTATTGTAGTACATGAATATGTGTATGTGAACATCAGACATTTAATAATTTTTATGATACGATAATCAAGATATTTGGATAGAACATAAAATATATTTATTGGAATACAACTTTAGAACACAAAAAACTGTAATAAATTGTAAATATGTAATACACTATGTAATATACAGTAGATTACATATATATCTTGTGTGTGTATATACACTGTGTGTGTATATATATATATATATATATATATATATATATATATATATATATATATATATATATATATATATATATATATATATATTACATATTTACAATTTATTAGTTTTTTGTGTTCTAAAGTTGTATTCCAATAAATATTTTATGTTCTATCCAAATATCTTGATTATTGTATCATAAAAACAATTAAATGTCTGATGTTCACATTGTACTACAATAAATTTTTCACTTAAATATAAGCATTATACTAAATGTTATTATTTAGTAAAATATTCAGCACATTCTGCATTGCACTCCTGTCCCCAATTTATTATATATTTTAGGAGTCGGTGCATTTTATACCGACTCCGACTCCACCAAAATGAGCTCCGACTCCGCGACTCCGACTCCACAGCCCTGATTAGAAGCACAGCACTTCTGGACTGTGTGGGGAGCTGAGGTAATGTGAACAGTTATAACCATGCTCTCCGATATGATGCATAAAATCTGGCACAAGTCGCCCGTCACAGCAGTGGGGGACGCTGCTTGCACGCAGCTCGCGGTGTCTTCAAAGCAGTTTTGGTATAGCAGCAAAAAGGCCACAATTATACGACCGAAGCAGCTTCACATACTGGCTTCATTGCTTTTCTAAATGTTTTGGGGTTTTTTTGCATCATTTTGGAGTGCCGGGTTATAACTGCTGAGTCAACACCTGACTGGTCTCCGTGCTTTGGGGTGGACGAGCAAGTCTGCAAAAATACACGCAGGTGCGAGAAGCCCCGGAGTGTAAAATATAGGTGACCCGCAGATATCCGGATCTTCAGCACCGCCCGCAGATGCGGATCACTCACCATCCTTCTTTATCTTCTCGTTCAGGTTGTTGATGTAGATGGTGTTGTTGGGTCGGGTCTCCTGGACGGCCATGTCTCAAGTACCTGAAAAGAAAAAGGTGATGTGAAAGGTCACAAGGCACCAATTATAAAGACATAGAGGAGTGCGGTCACATGGGAGGAACGTTCCAACCTCAGCAGAGGGAAATAATAAAGAAATATGGGGCCTGGCCCTAATGAGGACACGGGGCAGCCGGAGTTCCTGAGTACAGGGGGTCAGGGAGGCATCTAAAAGAGGGGCATCAGTGAGGTGCCCGCTATCAGACCCCAGCAATAAGGAATGTGCACAAATAAGCAATATTCTAGGGCAAGAAACCTGCAGAATTATGATTGCAGCTCTGGAGCACAAGGTTGTAGCGCACAGCTGTGGGATAGAGCGTCCCGCACCTGTATGTGAAGACTCCCTCACTGTAACCCGCGAAGACTGCACACGCTGCCGCCAGGCCTCACACCACACCAGGCCTCACCACTACTAAAGAACCGGCGATATCGCTCCGCCTAGCCACACCCACCTTCTACCACTATGGCACCTCTGATTGGTCAGCACATCGCGAACGTAGGTACGTACGTTTGACACGTGATACAGCACCACCAATCACAATCATCAAAGAGCGAGGTGCCAATCATATGCCGTAGCCACGAGCCGACCGTGCTGAAAACGTGACTATTCATTCATTTCATTGTTTGTTTGCGCCCGGCCGTTGTTCAGCGCGTTATGGCGCATCGGAGTCTGCATGGTGTACTCCTCACGGGAAGATTTAGTACAATTTCTTGCAAGGCGCAGGATTAGACAACAGCAGCCAATCGGATTTCAGCTTTCAATTTCTAATGCGTCATGAAAAAGTGAAAGCTATAAAGTCATTGGTTGCTATTAGCTAACAGCTCCAGTGCAGCCAATCAGATTTCAGCTTTTATGCTCTAAACCTACCCTGGAAAAGTAAAGCTGTAATATGACTGGTTCCTTTTAGCAAACAGCGCCATTTTATGATGTGCTGTAGCCAATCAGCTTTCATATTCTAACCCCACCTTTGAAATGTAAAAGTTGTAATGTGATTGGTTGCAATTAGCGACTGCTGCATTGGAGCCAATGGTATTTCAGCTTTCATTTTCTAACAGCCTGGAAAAGTGATTGGTTACTATTAGCAAATTGCTCCATTGTAGTGGGTATTGTAGCCAATCAGATTTCAGCTTTCATTTTCTAATACATCTTGAAAAAGTGAAAGCTGTAACATCATTGATTGCTGTTAGCAAGTTGCTCCATTGTAGGTGGGCTCAGTAGCCAATGAGATTTCAGCTTTCATTTTCTAACCCACCCTGAAAAAGTAAAAGCTTTAATGTGGTTGGTTGCTACTAGCAACTGCTCTCTTTTAGTGTGCAGGAAGCTAAACACTTAGGGTATGTGCGCACGTTGCTTTTTACCTGCTTTTTACCTGCTTTTTTGCTGCTTTTTCTTCTGCGCTGTTTAATGCCAAAATGGATGTGTTCTTCTATTCAAGCAAAGTCTATGGGAATTTGGGTTTCTTGTTCACACTATGTTGTTCAAAATGCTGCCTTTTTGTGGCCGAACTTTGGTCAAAAACTCAGCTTTGCAGTGCAAAACCCAAATGGCAAAAACAATTGACATGTTGCTTCTTTGAAAAGCTGAGTTTTTGACCAAAGTTCTGCCTAAAAAAGGCAGCATTTTGAACAACATAGTGTGAACAAGAAACCCAAATTCCCATAGACTTTGCTTGAATAGAAGAACACATCCATTTTGGCATTAAACAGCGCAGAAGAAAAAGCAGCAAAAAAGCAGGTAAAAAGCAACGTGCGCACATACCCTTAGGCTATGTTCGCACGTTGCGTTTTTTTCCGCGTTTCTGCAGCGTTTTTGGCAGCAGCGTTTTTGGGCAAAAATGCATGCATTTTTGATTTCCAGCAAAGTCTATGGGAAAAGCAGAAATCCTGTCTGCACTTTGCTTTTTGTTCAGCAGCGTTTAATTTGCATATTTGTGGTCAAAAACCATGCTGAAAAAGAAGCAGCATGTCAGTTGTTTTTGCCATTTCTGCAGCGTTTCATTAACATTGGAGTCAATGAGAAATGTCAAAAAGCAACCAAAATCACAATTCCTGCGTTTTTCATGCTTTTTACCTGCTTTTCAACTGCGTTTTTGGCTCCAAAAACGCATGCTTTTCTGGCATAAAATTAATGGGTTCTAATGTTCCTTTACACACACACAATAACCGAAAATTTAAATGCTAAAAAATAATAAACTTTAGCTATTTTTCTGTTAAAATGTGCATAACCGCTATTATTACATTTAAATTGATAATTTCCCATTTAATTTTATTAAAAGTTAATTTTATAATTTTTTTCTCTTTTTTCAATCTTTTTGACTATTTCAACTTTATTTCTCAGTGTGTTGATCTCAAAAACGCATCTGCAGAAACGCAGGTGAAAACGCAGGTAAAAAGCGCTAAAAACGCACTAAAAACGCGTTAAAAACGCATGCGTTTTTAGCGCTAAAAAATTGTCAAAAGCCATTTGGTCAAAAACCAAGGGAAGGAAAACGTGCAGAATAAACTGCAGGTACACCGACGCAACGTGCGAACATAGCCTTAGCCTTTAGACTGGACATAGAAGCATTGATATGTTGACTAATGGTTTCTACTAATGATATTGAGCAAAAGTGATAAATAAGAAATCTGGAGTAGTTGCCTATAGCAACCAAAAAAGTTGCAGACTTACCTGGAAAAAGGTAAACAAAAACGGGAACTGGTTGCTATGGGTAACCGCTAGTTTATCACTGGTAGGACACTTTCTCAGCATACTTTCACACTTTGTGCTTGGGGCAATTTTCCAGCTTAATCCCTATAAAATCACATTGTTTTTGCAATGTTTTAGTTTTTATAGCGAGGCAAAAACGCACAAAGGTAAAAAAAAAAAAAGTGCAACATGTGAACACAGTCTGATTCTTTTATCCATCTCGGTCATTAATCAGCTGAAAGGAGCTCAGAAGAAGTCGAATAAAAGAGTTACATGCTCCGTCAGACGGAGCTCACTGATCGATTCTCAGATAACTCATTGGGTAGCCAGCAATGTGCAGGGAAACAAAGAGCCTGAAAGCGAAATGGTGCAAAATATTTAGCAAAACACAAATGCAAAAGTGAATTTTAAGAAAAAATACATGCAATTAAGTAAAAAAAAACCCAAAAACCTCCAAAGGTGTTCACAGTCTAAGTAAATGGACATCTTTGGAGACGGACACCCTGTGTTTATATAATCTGTATGTGCAGACATCATAGAGGGGCATTCCCAGAGCTGGAGACTCAGGCCGGCCGTGTCCTCATTCGGACGGCCATCAGTCGGGCTCGGAAGCTTTCATTTATTTCTTTTTTTGCATTGGAGTAAAACCTGATGCCCGACTGACGGTAAAAACGGACGCCGAGCGAACACTGACAATCTGATTCAGAACACTGATGGAAATCAATCCTTTATATATACACCAAGTGTAGTACAGGGTGATTGCCCCTTGGGTGCCCAGGACTATCCTTGGCAAAATCATCTATTTGCCGGGCGTCTCTGGAGCTGGAATCATGTGATTACAGCTTATCCCATACGAATAGGGTCGCTAATTATGAGATCATACCTCTAAAACCATAGACCTCCTTTAGGCTATGTCCGCACTTTGCGTCGTCCTAGTTGCAGTTCTAAACGCATCCTCTGGCAGAAATTGCTTTTGCCAAAGTTGCTTTTGACCATCAAAACGCGATAAATACACGTGCGTATTTACCGCGTATTAGCCTCGTTTTTAGCGCTTTTAACATGCTTTTCCATTGCTTAAAGTCAGATGCGTTTTGATTATAAAGACACTATTAAATAAAGTTTTAACATACAAACACTATGAAAAAAGGGAAAAAAAATGAAAACAAATATAATTCATTACATCATAACGAAAAAAGTTATATTTAATATAATTATAGCGGTTTTATACTATATATGGATAAAATAACAATAAATTCATATTTTTCTTTAATATAATTGTCGGACTATGTGTGTGTGTGTGTAAAGGGACATATTCCATTATTTTGATGTCAGAAACGCATGTTTTCTGCAGCTAAAAAGAAGGTAAAACGCTGGAATTTTGATGTTTGTTGCTTTTTGCAACATCTCATTGACTCCAATGTTGGCAAAACGCAGCCCAAATGGCAAAAACAATTGACAGGCTGCTTCTTTGAACGCAGAGTTTTTGCCCAAAAATATGCAAATTAAAAGCGGCGTTTTGAACAGCATAGTGCGCAGAAGAAATCCCCATTTCCCATAGACTTTGCTTGAAAATCAAAACGCATGCCTTTTGGCATTAAAACGCTGCAGTTCAAAACGCAGCTGAAAAGCAGGTGAAAACGCAAAGTGCGGACACACCCTTAGACCTCCATTTTGGTGTGGGGATTTTTTTTGCGAGGGAAAACAAAATGGACAGTTTTTCGTCAGTATTCTGGATCTGATTTTCATCCGTTTTTGATCCAGGTTTCTGTTTTCACCATCAGTATTTCATCCGTTTTTTTTATAGAAAAAAAAGAAACACTCCTAAGTTATGATTGGGTGCGTTTGATCTGACCTTTTATTGTGGCCAGCCTAAGGCGCACCTGTGCAATAATCCTGTTGTCTAATCACTATCTTGATATGTGAGGTGGATGGATTATCTCTACAAAGGAGAAGTGTTCTCTAAGGTATCCTTCACACATCTGTGTCTCCAGTATGTGTGACGTCCATTTTCACAGGTACCGGAGACACGGACATACGTAGACCCATTAAAATCAATGGGTCTGTGCACACGTGCTTGTTTTCACAAGGACAGTGTGTGTGTCCATGTGGAGCACACGTGTGGGTGTTCCACACGGCGACATGTCCGTTTTCTGCCGGTAGCACAGGTGTCACACGGACAACACACTGATGTGATCTGTGTGACATGTACCGGAGAAAATGGAGGTGACATAAAAATAAAGAATTTTTATACTTACCTGCCTCTGCTTCTGCTGTTGCTTCCGGTCCCGCTCATTATGGTCATGAATATTCACTGCACTCACTGTGGACCCGGAGGCAACAGCAGCGCCGGAGACAGGTAAGTATACCAGATCATGCTGTCCGTGTGCTATCTGAATGTCACACAGATAGCACAGGGCCAGTACACGTAGAACAGACACAAGCACCTTTTCCAATACAGTACCTTTAGTAACACAGATTTAAGGACCCGTCACACACAGAGATAAATCTTTGGCAGATCTGTGGTTGCAGTGAAATCATGGACATATTGTTCCATTTGTACACAGCCACAAACCTGGCACTGATTGGCCACAATTTCACTGCAACCACAGATCTGCCGCAGATTTATCTCTGTGTGTGACAGGGCCTTTAGACAAATTTGTGAACAATATTTAAGAGGAAAAGGACTTTTGTACATAGAAAAATGAAGAATGGAAGCAACAACAGAAGTGTGGAGTTTATATTTTTGTACAGTTTATTTTCCAGTTATGATGGTCAAACAATCATTCGGCCGACCACCTAATGTTCATGGCCAGGATTAGATTTTATGGGCCTGTGATAATTCTAAATAAAGGATTATCACCTAAAACTAAACACAAATCACTTCCATAATCCGTTTATATTCCTGGTGTCTATTTAGCACTCATGTCAGAGGAGGATGAAGCAGCCCGAAGAGACCCTATCCATGTGCCTCCACCACCACCACTGGCGCCGCCTCCACCTCCACCACTGGCGCCGCCTCCACCACCACCACTGGCGCCGCCTCCACCACCACCAGTCCTTTGCCCTTTTCCGCCATCTATGGGAAGAAGCAAGTTTTATAAGAAGGTGGCAGAGAACAGCGACCCCTCTGTTGGAGGATGTGACGAGTTAAAACGGCTGATCAGGAATCAACAGGAACGGTAAGTGCGATATTCGGATGCAATGATCATTCATGAAACTTTTCTTCTGCTCCTTGCAGCAGGTGACATGAGAGCGATAACCTATGGCGGTTCCTCACAGAGCAGATCCAGTCTGTGGCAAGAAAGTCAGTAGAAATATCCAATCTGACCGCACGTTTACTGCTCTAGGTTACATTCACACTACAGTACAGCGGCCATTATTCCCAGCAAGAGCGTGGGGTCCTGCCCTGAACTAACAGCCTCATAGAAAATAAATAGCACCATTAGTTCAGGTCAGGAAAGCGATGGCCTTCTCTGGAATTGCAGCAATAACATGGACTATAAAATATGGACCCTATATTTATATGGTGATTCTAGCTTAAAGGGAACCTGTCAGGTGCAATATGCACCCAGATCCATGAGCAGTTCTGGGTGTATATTGCTAATCCCTGCCTAACCGTCCCTGTATATAGCGGCATAGATAAAGAGATCTTTAAAAAAAGGATTTCTAAAGATCTTATATCGTATGATCATGAGTGAGCAGACTAGTCCCCTGGGCGTTAGTTCCCCTGGCTAGTCTGCTCCATTAGTATGTTAGTACGCCCCTGTAGGTGTGCTATCATGCTAATGAATGCGCAGGGTCATAGGATGATCTCACTCACCTCTCCGCTGCTATCACCACCCGACACTGGATTTCGGCTCAGTGCTCATGATCCTGGAGTTTGGGTCATGCGCACTATGAAGCCGGGTGTACGCGTCCTGGCTTCAAACTGAAGTAGTGTGCATGATCAGAAGTCCGAGGTGATGTGCACTGAGCCGAAATCCAGTGTCGGGCGGTGATAGCAGCGGAGAGGTGAGTGACATCATCCTCTGACGCTGCACATTCATTAGCATGTTAGCACGCCCACAGAGGTGTACTAATATGCTATTGGAGCTGAATAGGCAGAGTAACTAACACCCAGGGGACTAGTCCCTGCGCTCATTAGCATACGATATAAGATGTTTAGAAATAGTTTTTCTATAGATCCCTTTATCTATGCTAGTGTATACAGGGACGGTTAGGCAGGGATTAGCAATATGCACCCAGAACTGCTCATGGATCTGGGTGCAAATTGCACCTGACACGTTCCCTTTAATAAAAAAAAAGAGCTTGTAAGTACTGTACATTTCCTGGTTTTCTTCCTATTTTTCTGGCCGCTCTTTTAGCGTATCATTTGCTGGCTCCACATCTTCTCCTCTTCCTCTCACTGTTGGGGTCCCTCAAGGTTCAGTCCTTGGCCCTCTTCACTTTTCGCTCTACACGGCCCCAATGGGAATGACCATCAGCAGATTTGGCTTCCAGTACCATCTTTACACATGTGACACACAGCTATACACCTCCTCCCCTGAGCTCACCCCCGCTGTACTACAGAACACCAGTGACTGTTTGTCCGCAGTCTCGAACATCATGTCTGCTCTCTATCTGAAACTGAACCTCTTCACTTCGTCTACAATCTCCCTGAACCTGACATCTCCCTCTCTGTGTGTGGCACAACGATACGTCCTAGGCCGCAGGCCCGCTGTCTGGGGGTTATACTGGACACTGATCTCTCCTTCACCTCCCACATACAATCTCTTGCCCGCTCCTGTCACTTGCACCTCAAGAACATCTCTAGAATCCGCCCCTTTCTCACCATGGAAACTACAAAATCCCTCACCGTGGCCCTGATCCACTCCCGCCTAGACTACTGTAACTCTCTACTAATTTGTCTCCCCCTAACTAGACTCTCTCCTCCACAGTCCATCCTCTGCAGCAGCCAGGGTCACCTATCTGGCTAACCGCTACTCGGATGCCTCTGCTCTGTGCCAGTCATTGCACTGGCTGCCCATATATCACAGGATCCAATTCAAACTGCTTGTTCTCACCCACAAAGCTCTCCACAGTGCGGCACCCCCTACATCTCCACCCTCCTCTCTGTCTATCACCACACCCGTTCTCTTCGCTCTGCAAGCGACTTTCAACTAACATCCACACTAATCCAAACCTCCCACTCCTAGATCCAAGACTTCTCCCAAACTGCACCAATCTTCTGGAATGCACTACGCCAAGAAACTAGGACAAACCACAATTTGCACAGCTTCAGACGCTCCTTAAAAACACATATTATTAGGCTGGCCTATCCACCCTCCTTAATCAAATTCAATTCACATAGTCCCTCCACAACTTCTCACAACATAATTCTCCATCAAACTCTACTGCACCCAAAAACATCACACAGATTGGCTGGTGACCGGCTCATACAGCCTTTACCTATCCCCCATTTCTTCAAGATGGCTGGATCGTCATTGTAAATAAGCTCTTGTACCTTCTCACGCCCACCTCTCCCCATTGTAGATTGTAAGCTCTTACGGGCAGGGCTGTCTTTATTTTTTTGCTTTAATTACTGTATCTTGTATATCTGTTACTTGTCAATGTTTGTATATGAACCTCTGAATTGTAAAGCGCTGCGGAATATGTGGGCGCTATAGTAATAAAGATTATTATTATTATTATGCAGTGGTGGTCGGTTTCCAAGGCAAGAAGCTGTAAACAAAAGAAAAGTGTTGATATCATAAGAACGGCTGATAATTTTAATGAGCAGTAAATTGTAAAATTGCTTGTTTTTACAAGCGCTATTCAACAATATCCATCTATACAGATAGGAGTAACCCTTTAAAGAAAAAGGTGTATTGACATATATATCAGACCTAGAAGGCAAAAAGGATCGTCTTTTAAGTTTTGTCAGGCTCTAGGCGATGAGAACAGAGCCTAGCACATAAAGGAAAGCAGTTACGATACGTAGACCATACAGGGTATAACGGTTTATGGCTCTTTGGTTTATGAAATGCGGTAATTTTTTTTTTTTTTTCATTTCAGATTTAGTGGACATTTAAAGTGGCTTCTATATAACCAGCATATCCCATCCCTTATACAGGAGGGTCCACAGTAAGTGCAAGAAAGCAGGGAGTCATTTAGGGTTAAGCAATATGAGTTGCAAGATCCTGGTCCGGAGGCCACATTGATAGTCTATGGCCGCCGGACTAGAGCCCCGCGACCCTGCTTTTACCTGCCGCAATCCACAGCGCCTCTTATAATTAGTAGGTCCAAAGTCTCCAGGCTCCAGTTAATGAGAAGATAGAGAGCTGGACCAGGATCCTATGAATCTTTGCGCTCAACTCTAGTTACATTTCTTAAAGTGAGCTTTCAAATTTCCGTAAATGAAACACAATCAATTCTACTAAAGAATTAAATTGTATATCAACTATATTTAATTTATATATCAATAATATTTATAATATAATAATAATATAAAATAATAAAAAATATAATAAATAATATAAAAAATAATATTTATAATATGTCATTTATATATCTAATATTTATAATAATATTATTATTATTATAAATATTAGATATATAAATGACATATTATTATTATAAATATTATTTTATTATATTATATATTATATTTTTTATTATTTTATATTATTATTATTATATTATAAATATTGATATATAAATTAAATATTATTATTATTATAAATATATTATTTATATTATTATTTTATTAAATTATAAATACTATTGATATATAAATGAAATGTTATAAATATTATTTTTATTATTATTATTATTATTATTATTATTATTATTATTATTATTATTATTAATACAAATAATATTTATAATATTTCATTTATATATCAATATTATTTATAATTTAATAAAATAATAATATAAATAATATATTTATAATAATAATAATAATTATATTTAATTTATATATCAATAATATTTATAATATAATAATAATATAAAATAATAAAAATATATAATAAATAATATAATATAATATTTAGAATAATATGTCATTTATATATCTAATATTTATAATAATAATAATATTTAGAATAATAATATTTAATTTATATATCAATAGTATTTATAATATAATAAAATAATAATAATATAAATAATATAATATATTTATAATAATAATAATTATAATATTTAAATTATATATCAATAATTTGTTTATCAACTCCTCAGTTTCTGTCAATGTATGGAAACCCACCCTGGTCATGTCCAACTGACAGATGTCACCGAGTGCAGTCCGATGATTTCCACGCACCCATAGACTTGATATATGTCGCCACTCACAATATGTTGTGCGTTTATTTTTCTCATGACGAATCAGCATGGAAAAAAAAGCGCTGATAGGCACTAGCCCATAGGATAATAATAATAATTTTTATACACTTATATAGCGCTATTAATTCCACAGCGCTTTACATACATTGGGAACACTGTCCCCATTGGGGCTCACAATCTAAATTACCTATCTGTATGTCTTTGGAGTGTGGGAGGAAACCGGAGAACCCGGAGGAAACCCACGAAAACACGGGGAGAACATACAAACTCCTTGCAGATGGTGTCCTCGGTGGGATTTGAACCCAGGACCCCAGCGCTGCAAGACTGCAGTGCTAACCACTGAGCCACCATACAGTGCTAACCTCTGAGCCACCGTGCCGCCCATGGGATAACATTGGAGCGAGTGCCATCTGACAAAACATCGGATAGCCCTCGTCTGTGTTGTACGCTCTTGTGAGCGCAGCCTTAGGTTCAGTGTGACACATTGCATTAGCCATGGCAATGAATGTTCATCTTCCATCAGTTGCAGAGTAGCTGATCTAAAGGTATAAATGTGAACTGAGCCGACGCAGTACACACCCCAAAATACACTTTATGTTTGGATAAAGCAATGTATATCATCCTGACCTATATAATGTCCCGGCAGGTGCGGTCTTGTTGCCTTGTGGATGGCAGGGGGGATAGTGAGCAACAAACACGAGGTGACGCTCGACTGTATTGTACAAGAGGCGACTTCTAGAGGATTCACCGTCTGTGGGGAGATGTTCTCAGGTGAGTGCTGCCTGTGGGTATAGTGCTTGCCCTGTGTCATGATATTACAGACGCATCATGTTCTCCACTGATGGCCGCCACATATCAGATCTTTGGTGCTGGCACCCGAGCCCTTATAACCGAATGTCTATAGGATCTGTGAGAGCCCTCTCCTGTCACCAGATTTTTGCCACTTAATCTGAGAGCAGCATAACATAGGGGCAGAGATCCTGATTCCAGCGATGTGTCACTTACTGGGCTGCTTAGTGTAGTTGTGATAAAATCACTGTTTAATCAGCAGTAGATTATCATCACAGGACTACTCGGCGTGCTGCAGGTAGTCCAGCATATTCATGAGCTCTGCATAACTGCTAGATCTGCAGTAGCGAAAACATTGATTTTATCACAATGACAGCAAACAGCTCAGTAAGTGACACATCGCTGGAGTCAGGGTCTCTGTCTCTACATTATGCTGCTCAAACCTGTTGACAGATTCCTTTCAATCCCTCTCACTTTTCTGAGTAAGAAGTTTGCGGGTGCAATGCTAGACACTAATTGTTGTTTCTGTCCTAGCGGATAACATGTCCCGCCTCGCAGAGGACGTTTTTGGCTGTCACTGTGAACTATTGACAGGAGGGATGGAAGGGGAGAACCGAGAGAGAATCCTGGCTCACCTCACTGCCGGGCTCCCTGTTCTCATCCCGTATCCTTCACCATAGGAACACATTGCAATCACCGTTGTTAGCTGGAAAATGTAGCTAACATTATACGAGGTCCCCAGTGTTAGCTGTCATTTCCATTAATACTATACAAAGTTTTGGGGAAAAAAACCCTGTATCTCCAAAAATAGCAAGTGTGAACAGGTGCTAACTGCTAAACCTACACGAAACACAAACAAAGGGATACAGCCGCACTCTGTAAGCGCCAAGACTTTTGCAAACGTACAATATAGGATGTTTAGACTGCATTAATGTTATTGAATATACTTAGAAAAATGAAGGTTCTTTGTGCAAAAATTGACCAATTCTTGTGTGCCCATCAACCACGGCAAGGTGATCTTTCCCTGATGGGACCCTATCCTATTGTCATGCCTCTCCTGGACTAAAAGTCTACAAATATATGGGCAGATAGGACCTGGTACTAATTAAAACCACCCTGTGGACGAAATATTGCACAAAGTAAAGGGATGCATGTCTTAAAGGGAACCTGTCACCAGGTTTGTCCCTTATAAGCTGCGGCCACCACCAGTGAGCTGTTATATACAGCATTCTAGAATACTGTATACTGTATAAGATTCCAGGCCGCTCTGAATAATGTAAAAACACATATAATACTCACCTAGGGGCGGTCTGGTCCAATTTGTGTCACTGTTCTCCAGTCCAGCACCTCCTCGCTCCGATCCGGTGCCGCCTCTCTGCTGCAATCTCTGTCCTCCTTTTTCTGAGGCCCAGTGTGTATTACGCGTCCTAAGTCATCCACGCGAATCGGCATTGTGGTCCTGCGCAGGAACACTTTGAGGGCAGATCGAACTATTGTAATGCGCAGGCGTGAGGAAAGGTTTAAGACTGCCCGTGCATGCGCACTACAATACTTTGAACTGCCCTGAGCAGGGCAGGTCAAAGTGCGCCTGCGCAGGACTGCAATGCTGGCCTGTGTGGATGACGTAGGACGTGTCATCCATATGGAGCCTCAAAAAAAAGGGGACGGCAGTCACACAAGATGGAGGAGGCGCCGGACCGAGATCAGCGACACCCATTGGACCAGACCGCAAAGAGGCCTGGGCTCTTATATACAGTATTCTAGAATGCTGAATATAAGAGCCCACTGGTGGTGGCCGCAGCTCATAAGGGAAAAACCTGATGACAGGAGCCCTTTAAACATTGAATTCAGATTTTTCAAAACTTTTAGGCAAGTGTGCAAAAAATTGCTGCAGAGTAAGAGTAATTTTAAAAAATAGAAGTGTTATTAGTTTATTTTTATCAACTAGCTGTAGCACCTGGCGTTGCCCGGGATAGTAACTGTCTCTCTGTTTTTCTCCCAGTCTCTGTCTGTCTCCCCCTCTGTCTGTCTCTCTCTATCTCTCTGTCTGTCTTTTTCCCTGTCTCTTTGTCTGTCTCTTTCCCTGTCTGTCTCTGTCTGTCTGTCTCTGTCCCTGTCTGTCTCTGTCCCTGTCTGTCTCTTTCCCTGTCTGTCTCTTTCCCTGTCTCTTTGTCTGTCTGTCTCTTTCCCTGGAGGCATTGTGACACGCCAACATTAACAAAATGCAAATTAAATGAAGAAAAGAAAAATCAATATTTGGTGTGATCACCCTTTGCTTTCCCCAATTCTCAGCACACTTGCAGACAGGTTTTGAAGGATCTCAGCAGGGAGGTTGTTCCAAACACCTTGGAGAACTAACCACAGATCTTCTGAAAACCCTTCTGTCTTTTCACTTAACCGCAGACGATGATGTGGGATCAGGTGTTGTGAGGCCGGATCATCACTTCTAAGACTCCTTGTTCTTCGTTACACTTAAAGGTCGCTTTACACGCTGCTATATATCGAGTAGACCTGGCTCACTATATGGTAGGGTGCTCTGGAGAAAACAGTCAACCAAGATCCGAAAAAATCTCTGGCACTCCAATATAAGAAGAAAGAAGAACACAGTCTGGGTTTCTTTGGTGCTTTTTTATTGTAAGCAAAGTAAATGAAAAAGTCTGTCTCAACGCTTCGGTCTCAATGGGACCTTTATCAAGAGTTCTACCAGACTAGGTAAAAAGAAATACAAGGAAAATATTACATAAAGTAAAAAAAGCGTGAACATGACATGAACACAGTACATGATGTGGTTCAAACACTCAAGTTCATATACAAAGTGTATAACATAAAATACATAATACAGATATCTGTGCCTGGATGGAAAAATTCTGCAGACGTAACAATAGACAAATAATACCCAGTGTCAGAATGGCAATAATCCAAGAACAGGGGAGTACTATAAGTAAATTTTGGTGTATACATGAAGAGATGACTTGAAGGGGGAAAAAAAGTACACATACCTAAGGAATTAGAATTAACATACGAAATGCACCGACTTGGAACCGTGTGGGTCATCACCAAAAAAGGTAAGTAAATAAGTGTGAGCACTAGATGAAAAGACAAGATGTCCATTAAGCAATCATATAAATCCTATCGTACACAAATTTCTATCAGGTGTAAGCGGATACCTGTGACCAATATACTGAAATATCAAAGTTAGCCAGTGGGTGTTGCCAGATGTATCATGCAGTGGCGTTCTACGGGGGATAGGAGACCCCAGTCCAATACTGGGTGAGAGATAACAAAAGGGTAAAGGGGAAAATAAAAAACAATGAGGGGAGAAGGTTTCCATATGTCAAGGTGATCTATAGGGTTGCAGCCTTAAGTCATGAAAAGGCTCTTTAAAGCTCTGTAAAAAATGATAGTAATAACAATACCTGCCCGATGGGAGTCAAAAGCCTAGTAACATTGTCAGTGAGTGTGTCACCCTCCGAAAAGGCAAAGTGGGCTCTTAAGTCGTAGGCTTCTGAAAAAGCGTCTCATCTCTTGGTCTAACTGGAAGGGGTTAAATTTCGGAGTAGGGCAGAAAGACAAACCCTTCTGTAACACCTGAGATTCAATATGTGAAAGGTTATATGATGAAATGTTAAAGACCAGATTATCAACTGTATTGTCAACTATAGTGGTCCTACCTGTGACCGGGTCTGTATGCGAGAGAAATGGCTTGGTTTTCCTCTGGCTCCTCCTCGTTTTTCTCCTGGGGGATGTCTGGCCTCTAAAAAAACGGGCAGATGACGTAGGATGGGAATCACTGTCTGAACCCGAGGAGGCTGAGAATCGGTAATAATTGGGACGGCGAGGAGGGTTGGTGTCCAGGGAGCGCCACCTATAGACGCGATCCTTGGTATAGTCCTCCTGGTCCCTGATGAACTTTAATCGTTTCCGTTCCTGTAGGGTTTTCTGAAAGGTTTCTATGGATTCCTTGGTTCTCTGTCTAAGTTTATCCCACTCTGCACTAGGCAACGTGTTACAAAATTGGTCTTCAATGGACTTGATCTTTGGTTCCAACTCACCGATTTCTTTCTGGAGGAATTCAATCGTTAATATGATTATGTCCATAGAGCACTTATTTAGGATACTCTCATATTTCGTGCAATACTCGGAATTGTCCGAAAACAGGGTTGGACGAAGGATACCCTGAGTCCTCGTGGGATTCTTTGTACTCTGTGGTACTCCGCTAATGTAGCACAGTGTAGATCAAGGGCGGTGTGTCTCTTTAGTTCTTTTTCATAGTCCCGGGTGCGTATCTCTTCTGTGGGGACTGATAGAAATGTACGTGGTGTGGTGACCCGAGAGAGAATATCGGTCACCTCTTCATTGCCATACGAAAAGGTATTAAAAGACATGGATGCAACAAAGAAGGGGATTCCAGGAGCCCAGGAAAAATAAAGTCCAATATATCGAGTAGACCTGGCTCACTATATGGTAGGGTGCTCTGGAGAAAACAGTCAACCAAGATCCGAAAAAATCTCCGGCACTCCAATATAAGAAGAAAGAAGAACACAGTCTGGGTTTCTTTGGTGCTTTTTTATTGTAAGCAAAGTAAATGAAAAAGTCTGTCTCAACGTTTCGGTCTCAATTGGACCTTTATCGAGAGTTCTACCAGACTAGGTAAAAAGAAATACAAGGAAAATATTACATAAAGTAAAAAAAGTGTGAACATGACATGAACACAATACATGATGTGGTTCAAACACTCAAGTTCATATACAAAGTGTATAACATAAAATACATAATACAGATATCTGTGCCTGGATGGAAAAATTCTGCAGACGTAACAATAGACAAATAATACCCAGTGTCAGAATGGCAATAATCCAAGAACAGGGGGGTACTATAAGTAAATTTTGGTGTATACATGAAGAGATGACTTGAAGGGGGAAAAAAAGTACACATACCTAAGGAATTAGAATTAACATACGAAATGCACCGACTTGGAACCGTGTGGGTCATCACCAAAAAAGGTAAGTAAATAAGTGTGAGCACCTGCCCGATGGGAGTCAAAAGCCTAGTAAGTACTACATAATCACAGACCCTGTAGCAGCCAGCCAGGATCTCTACCGGACGCAGGTCTGTACCAGGTAGATTGTGCTGAGCCTCTGACCCCCCCCCCACAGTACTCCTTTCTGCATTTCTCTCATAGATTCCACCTGGTTATACAGTAATTATCCATTGTTTCACTCTTCTTCATTAGGGCATTTCTGTTGGATCAAACAGGTGACATGATTATGTAGTACTTACCAGGCTTTTGACTCCCATCGGGCAGGTATTGTTATTACTATCATTTTTTACAGAGCTTTAAAGAGCCTTTTCATGACTTAAGGCTGCAACCCTATAGATCACCTTGACATATGGAAACCTTCTCCCCTCATTGTTTTTTATTTTCCCCTTTACCCTTTTGTTATCTCTCACCCAGTATTGGACTGTGGTCTCCTATCCCCCGTAGAACGCCACTGCATGATACATCTGGCAACACCCACTGGCTAACTTTGACATTTCAGTATATTGGTCACAGGTATCCGCTTACACCTGATAGAAATTTGTGTACGATAGGATTTATATGATTGCTTAATGGACATCTTGTCTTTTCATCTAGTGCTCACACTTATTTACTTACCTTTTTTGGTGATGACCCACACGGTTCCAAGTCGGTGCATTTCGTATGTTAATTCTAATTCCTTAGGTATGTGTACTTTTTTTCCCCCTTCAAGTCATCTCTTCATGTATACACCAAAATTTACTTATAGTACTCCCCTGTTCTTGGATTATTGCCATTCTGACACTGGGTATTATTTGTCTATTGTTACGTCTGCAGAATTTTTCCATCCAGGCACAGATATCTGTATTATGTATATTATGTTATACACTTTGTATATGAACTTGAGTGTTTGAACCACATCATGTATTGTGTTCATGTCATGTTCACGCTTTTTTTACTTTATGTAATATTTTCCTTGTATTTCTTTTTACCTAGTCTGGTAGAACTCTCGATAAAGGTCCCATTGAGACCGAAACGTTGAGACAGACTTTTTCATTTACTTTGCTTACAATAAAAAAGCACCAAAGAAACCCAGACTGTGTTCTTCTTTCTTCTTATATTGGAGTGCCGGAGATTTTTTCAGATCTTGCTTTAGACGCTGCGAAATCGCTAGCCGATGCTAGCGATGTCGAGCGTGATAGCACCCGCCCCCATCGTACGGCCGATATGTGGTGATCGCTGTCGTAGCGAACATTATCGCTACGGCAGCGTCACACGCACATACCTGCCCTGCGACGTCACTATGACCGGCAAACCGCCTTCTTTCTAAGGGGGTGGTTCGTTCAGCGTCACAGCGACGTCACTAAGCGACCGCCCAATCAAAGCGGAGGGGCGGAGATGAGCGGGACGAACATCCCGCCCACCTCCTTCCTTCCTCATTACTAGCGGGACGCAGGTAAGGAGATGTTCCTCGTTCCTGCGGTGTCACACGTAGCGATGTGTGCTGCCGCAGGAACAAGGAACAACATCGTACCTGCAGCAGCAACAATATTTGAGAATAGGGGGGGCATGTCATCGATGAGCGATTTTGAACGTTTTTGCAACGATTCAAAATCGCTCATAGGTGTCACGCGCAACGATATCGCTAAAGCGGCTGGATGTGCGTCACAAATTCCGTGACCCCAACGAGGTTGCTTTAGCGATGTTGTAGCGTGTAAAGCCACCTTTACATATTTCTTAATGACATTGGCTGTATGTTTAGGGTTGTTGTCCGGCTGCAGAATACATTTGGAGCCAATCAGACTCCTCTTTGATGGTGTTGTGTGCTGGATAATATTCCTCTGTCCAAATTTCTCTCCTTCACGTAACTGGATCGAAGATAAATCAAAATGAAAAAAAAATGGGTGTACAATAGACTGCTTCCTTCTGTATAGCCACTAGGTGGCAGCATCTGCGCATAAAGTAAAATTAACCCTACCACCCATAGTCCGGTGTGATTTATATCCTAGATTTACATTTAATTTGCTTGGGATATTGAGTGTTATCGGAAATATTTGTGTATCTAAGTATTTAACAGCTTGTACAGATATGACGAGGACTTCAATCACGAGCCGTGCCAGAGAGACGGACACCGGGCACACTGGGCAGTCATTTCAGGTAAGGAAGCGCATGGGAGGGGAAATTATTAATGGCTGACACCATATATGCACTAACTTGCAGCATTTTCTGCTTCATGTCGCACTCACTGATTTGACACACTTACAATTACACATAAATTATCCAGCCCATGATTTTGCATACTTTGAGGTAATCTGATTTATGTGGAGAGACGGATAGAGAGACAGGGACAGACAGAAAGAGAGAGACAGAGATTAGAGAGAGGCAGAGACAGACTGAGTTACAGAATGACAGACAGACTGAAACAGACAGACATGGAAAGAGATAGACAGAGTCAGACAGGGAAAGAGACAGAGAAAGAAGCAGACAGACTCAGACAGACAGAGAGAGGCAGACTGGGAACGAGACAGAGACAGACTGAAAGGGAAAGAGACAGACAGATAGAAAGGGAAAGAGACAGACAGACACGGAAAGAGACAGAGGCAGACAGGGAAAGAGACAAAGATAGACAGACATGGAAAGAGACAGACAGAGAAAGATGCAGACAGACTCAGACAGACAGAGAGAGGCAGACTGGGAACGAGACAGAGACAGACTGAAAGGGAAAGAGACAGACAGATAGAAAGGGAAAGAGACAGACAGACACGGAAAGAGACAGAGGCAGACAGGGAAAGAGACAAAGATAGACAGACATGGAAAGAGACAGACAGAGAAAGATGCAGACAGACTCAGACAGACAGAGAGAGGCAGACTGGGAACGAGACAGACTGAAAGGGAAAGAGACAGACAGATAGAAAGGGAAAGAGAGACAGATAGAAAGGGAGAGAGACATACAGACAGGGAAAGAGACAGACAGAGGCAGACAGGGAAAAAGACGGACAGGGAAAGAGACAGACAGAGAAAGAGGCAGACAAGGACAGAGACAGACAAGGGAAAAGACAGACAGACCGAGTCAGACAGGGAAAGAGACAGAGATAGACAGACATGGAACGAGACAGACAGAGAAAGATGCAGATAGACAGAGACAGAGAAAGAGAGGAGGACTGGGAACGAGACAGAGACAGACGGAAACAGGCAAGAAAAGAGGCATACAGATAGAAGGGAAAGAGACATACAGACAGGGAAAGAGACAGACAGGGACAGAGACAGAGAAAGAGGCAGACAGGGAGAGAGACAGACAAACAGGGAAAGAGAGAGAGACATACAGGGAAAGAGACAGACAGGGAAAGAGACAGCGAGGCAGACAGGGAAAGAGACAGACAGAGAAAGAGGCAGACAGGGAAAGAGACAGACAGAAAGGGAAAGAGACAGACAGAAATAGAGAGAGACAGACAGAGGGAGAGGAGAAAGACAGAGAGACACTTAGTTACTAGCCCCGGCAACGCCGGGTACTATAGCTAGTATGCAATATTTTCATATAGTATGTCACAGCGTCACTTTTTATTCTCAGGGGTTCTTCTTGGAATGCAGAATGGCTCTTTTGATCCGGGTCCTGACGTCCCCAGACTGTTCCTCCCACCACCCGACGTCACCGATCTCAATACAGGTGACATAGAGCAACAATACCTCATCGCCAAGCAAGGAAAGAGCCTCCGGTACCAGCTGTGGGAATACGGGTCTCTGAGCCGCAGCAATAACCAACTGCTTCACCTGGACCCTAAGAGGACTTGTGACGGGAATGTCTACGTGGTACCTGAAGGGGGCGTACAAGCTGGGCTGTGTGGCAAAATTTTACTTCTAAACCACTGAGACGTTTTTTGTTTTTTTTAAAAAAGCTGTCACCTATTAAATATATTATTATTCATATTCTAATATCAAACAAACATACATTTTTCCAGAAATGAAAGATCAAGATTCCAAACATTTCCTATTTGTGTTCTTTATCTTCACTGCAGGTAAAATGTATGAAAAAAAAATCCTCTAAATTCAACCTTATAGGTTTGAGTGTCCAACCCCTGTATGTAAGAAGGTTTTCATTCACTGACAGCAAGTAAAAAAAAAAAAATCTAAGATTTTAGTGATGTCTCTCCATCTTGTCAGTGTAATGTGACGCACACATGATCTACACCCCCCTTCCAAGTGAGATGAGAGGAAGTGCCAGCCAGTGAGTAACAAACACTTGGTAGATTAGCAAGAAACAAGACGGAAAGTAGTGACTGCAGAACCACATGAGCTGTGGAGACAAAAAGGCAACATTTATTTAAAGACGACCTTTCACCAAATTTTTAACTTTGAACTGGACACAAGATGTAATAGTGGCTGCACAATAAAAGGATTCTTTTTGGGATTAATCGTTGCAGAGATATTAGCAATCAAAGTATTTGGCACCCAATGAGTTAACACCCACTTGGGAGTTAAGACAAGTTATCAGATAGTTTTCACTGGGGGCGTGTACTTCCTCCTCCTGTACCAGTTGCCCAATCATAAGCAGGCAGCAACACAGGAGAAAAAGGACACGCCCCCACCATAGCTGAGGTTTCTCAGTGAGTACACGCCCCCAGTGAAAGCTATCTGATAACATCCACTTTGACGTAACAAAAGTTAACTCATTAAGTGCCAATTACTTTAATTGCTAATAATATCACAACGGAGAGGCGAAATAAAAACATTTTATTCTGCTCTTGTCACAGGTGACAGACAGTGTTTACAGTAATGTGTATAACCATCTTTACAAGCATAGACTTTAATGGAGTGGGCCTTGTGGAAGCTCGCTCACCTGTTTTCACAGGGGTCACAGACAGTCTTGTGGTTTCTGGCAATAGAAGGTCACAGCGTTTGGCTGCGCAAAATGCTTCCTGACTTTGTATTGTTCCTACTGTTAGTATTCATTGGTATAGGTAGCTTTCCTGCTGGATTTTCATATATTCCCCTTTAGGACCTAATGGAGCCTTCCTTCCATCCAGGATTATCAGTAATCACCTTGTGCTTAAATACTTCCATCTTCCCTGGACTGGTGCTAGTGATATTATTCAGTTCATTCTAGCTCTGGTTGCAAGTAGGTGGCTTGTACTCCTTTGTGGTATTGTTGCTGAAATTTTGCTGAACTTCTATCTGAGTCATCTGTGGATAAGTAGTTCACGCATTTTCCTCTATCTGTCCTCCCTGTGTGTTCCTTTAGCATTTACCGAGGTTGATGAAGAGCTCATCCCACCCATTTCCTATTTAGGGCCCAGCACTAGGGATACCTAGAGTCAGGTATCCAGTTCGGCGCATAGGTGGAGAACCTATCTAGAGTGGTGAGGGACCCCAGGGACCAGCAATATGTTTGGTTAGGGGTCACCGTCTCCCCTTTCCCTAGACGCAGGAGTTCCCTTACCTTCTTACCATTTGCCGCTCGTTTGGTACTTCCCCGTACCTACTGTGACAGCTCTTCAGCCACTATTATGTCGAGTGGCAGTTCAATGGGAAAAATTTGGTGAAAGATCCTTTTAGTCACTGTAATATTGGAAAACTTGATTGATAATGGGCTAAACTTACAATCTGCAAATCACTTTTTTAAAACTGATGCTCCCCCCCCCCCCCGTCTACAATATCTTTCCAAAGTACCAACCACAGGGTGTCTCCCTACTGCCTAACCGCCTGATGTCAAGTGTAATCCGTCTCTAGCAGCAAAGACACCGAGGAGGATTACAGGAAGGGCTTTCTGGGAAATGATGGCAAAGGAAGTCCTAGCACCTATAGTGCTGGCCGAATGTTGGAGAAAAAAAGACACGCAGTGGATGGCAAGGTATGGAGCATGAGAACCAGGGCAGTTATCTTGTGCTCTGCAGAACTATGTTTTTTTGCAGGTTTTGTGTGAAATACCCTCATTTTTGCATTCTAGATGCATTTACAAAACAAATGTCTGTAAAGACAGGAGAGATGGGAAACCTTTCCCCCAGAGCGGCCGCAGTTTTACAGGAATTTTCATTGTGGTCACATGTAACGATGACTGATAAGTTGCAGTAAATGATTTACAGCTTCCTTGTATCTGCTGAAATGATCCTTTTAGGCCCTGTGCGCACTTACCGTTTTTTGCCGCGGATTTCCTGCGGTTTTGCTGCATGTTTCGCTGCAGAAAATGTTCATAACATCTCTGCAGTGAATCACCAGCAAAAACTATGGGGAAAAAAAATGCTGTGCGCACTAGGCGGATTTTGACAGCTGCATGTTTTGCTGTGGGATTCCCGCAGTAAAAACAATTGCATGTCACTTCTTTTCCGCACATCGCTGCGGGATTTCACTCCATTGACTGCCATGTAATCGTGAAATCCCGCAGGGAATAACGCAGGCAGCAAATTCTGTGCGGTTCACTGCGTTTTCCTGCGTTATTCCCTGCGGTATTTCGCGGTTTACCTGCGGTAATGTACATCGCTTGCCTGCGGTTTGCAGGGAAGTGATGTCATTACAGGAAGAGGAAGCGGAGCAGAGAGTAACACACACACATCACAGACATAGAAAACACAAATAACACTCACATACAGACATATAGAATACACATAGAAATCAAACGGAAATATAGAAAAACAAAACACGTGTGCTCCGCCGTATTTTTACCTTACAGCCGAGGTAAGCACACAGCGGCGGCCCGGTATTCTCAGGCTGGGGAGGACGAAGGGCAGGGTTAATGTCCCCCGCCTCCCTCCCACCTCCCGCAGCCGAGAATATCAGCTGCAGCTGCCCCGGGACTGTCGCATCCATTATGCGGCAGTACTGGAGTGTCCTCGGCTCTTCCACATGCCGTGATGCGGTGGCAATCCAGGTAATAAAGAGTCAATGGTGGCGGATCGCCGCCACTAAGTCCAGGCTTGATCATGGCAGCGTCTATGTGACCGCTGACATGATCAACCCGTAAGTAAAGTGAAAAAACACACCGAAAAATCCTTTATTTTAAATAAAACACAAAAAGGCTCCTGGTTCACCTGTTTATTAACTTCCCCCCCCCCCCCCCCCCGAAACACACAGCTCCGGCGTATTCCACGTCCTCCGATGCTTGCATCCAGCCGCGACTGACACAGACACAGCGCTGAATGCAGCCTCGCAGCGAGACAGCAGAGGTAACCACAGGGCATTTCCCACGGCCGGTAATGTGATCTCACTACCGACCATGAGAAATGTTGCGTGTGCTCACAGGGACTCTGTCTATCCCTCTATCTATCCATCCCTCTATCTATCCATCCCTCTATCTATCTATCTATCTATCTATCTATCTATCTATCTATCTATCCCTCTATCTATCTATCCCTCTATCCATCCCTCTATCTATCTATCTATCTATCTATCTATCCCTCTATCTATCCCTCTATCTATCTATCTCTCTATCTATCTATCCCTCTATCTATCCATCTCTCTATCTATCCCTCTATCTATCTATCCCTCTATCTATCCATCCCTCTATCTATCTATCCCTCTATCTATCTATCCCTCTATCTATCCCTCTATCTATCTATCCCTCTAACTATCTATCCCTCTATCTATCCCTCTATCTATCTATCCCTCTATCTATCCCTCTATCTATCCCTCTATCTATCTATCCCTCTATCTATCTATCCCTCTATCTATCTATCCCTCTATCTATCCCTTTATCTATCTATCCATCTCTCTATCTATCCCTCTATCTATCTATCCCTCTATCTATCCATCTCTCTATCTATCCCTCTATCTATCTATCCCTCTATCTATCCATCCCTCTATCTATCTATCCCTCTATCTATCTATCCCTCTATCTATCCCTCTATCTATCTATCCCTCTATCTATCTATCCCTCTATCTATCCCTCTATCTATCTATCCCTCTATCTATCTATCCCTCTATCTATCCATCTCTCTATCTATCCCTCTATCTATCTATCCCTCTATCTATCCATCCCTCTATCTATCTATCCCTCTATCTATCCCTCTATCTATCTATCCCTCTATCTATCCATCCCTCTATCTATCTATCCCTCTATCTATCTATCCCTCTATCTATCCATCTCTCTATCTATCCCTCTATCTATCTATCCCTTCCTCTATCTATCTATCCCTCTATCTATCTATCCCTCTATCTATCCCTCTATCTATCTATCCCTCTATCTATCTATCCCTCTATCTACCTATCCCTCTATCTATCTATCTATCTATCTATCCCTCTATCTATCTATCCCTCTATCCATCCCTCTATCTATCTATCTATCTATCTATCCCTCTATCTATCTATCCCTCTATCTATCTATCCCTCTATCTATCTATCTATCTATCTATCTATCTATCTATCTATCCCTCTATCTATCTATCCCTCTATCCATCCCTCTATCTATCTATCTATCTATCTATCTATCTATCTATCTATCCCTCTATCTATCTATCCCTCTATCCATCCCTCTATCTATCTATCTATCTATCCCTCTATCTATCTATCCCTCTATCTATCTATCCCTCTATCTATCTATCTATCTCTCTATCTATCTATCTATCTATCTATCCCTCTATCTATCTATCCCTCTATCCATCCCTCTATCTATCTATCTATCTATCTATCCCTCTATCTATCTATCTATCTATCTATCTATCCCTCTATCTATCTATCCCTCTATCTATCCCTCTATCTATCTATCCCTCTATCTATCTATCCCTCTATCTATCTATCCCTCTATCTATCCATCCCTCTATCTATCCCTCTATGTATCTATCCCTCTATCTATCCATCCCTCTATCTATCTATCCCTCTATCTATCTATCCCTCTATCTATCCCTCTATCTATCTATCCCTCTATCTATCTATCCCTCTATCTATCTATCCCTCTATCTATCCCTCTATCTATCTATCCCTCTATCTATCTATCCCTCTATCTATCTATCCCTCTATCTATCCCTCTATCTATCTATCCCTCTATCTATCTATCCCTCTATCTATCCATCCCTCTATCTATCCCTCTGTGTATCTATCCCTCTATCTATCCATCCCTCTATCTATCTATCCCTCTATCTATCTATCTATCTATCTATCCCTCTATCTATCCATCCCTCTATCTATCTATCCCTCTATCTATCTATCCCTCTATCTATCCCTCTATCTATCTATCCCTCTATCTATCTATCCCTCTATCTATCTATCCCTCTATCTATCCCTCTATCTATCTATCCATCTCTCTATCTATCCCTCTATCTATCCATCTCTCTATCTATCCCTCTATCTATCTATCCCTCTATCTATCCATCCCTCTATCTATCTATCCGTCTATCTATCCCTCTATCTATCTATCCCGCTATCTATCTATCCCTCTATCTATCTACCCCTCTATCTATCCCTCTATCTATCTATCCCTCTATCTATCTATCCCTCTATCTATCTATCCCTCTATCTATCCCTCTATCTATCTATCTATCCCTCTATCTATCCCTCTATCAAATCAAATCAAATCAAATCAAATAAGCTTTATTGGCAGGACCAAATACAAATTAGTTTTGCCAAAGCAAGTGTACATTAGGGACTGGGGCTGTGGGGATGGTGGGTGGGGACTGTAGGAAGGATGGATGGGGCACATCCAGGGTGGGGACTGTGGGGGCACTTCTAGGATGGGGGCTATGGAAGTCCATGGCTTATGATGGGGCATATCCACGGTGGGGACTGTGGTAACGGTGGATGGGACATATCCAGGGTGGGGATTGGGGGGCCACATCTGGGATGGGGGGCTATGGAAGTCCATGGCTTATCATAGTTCTCTTTCTCGAAGTCTATGGCATTCGCTCACATACTGCGCTGCTATCTCCACTGCGCTCTCTTCTTCCCCCAGCAGGATATATATTTTCTCTTCCTCCTTCATGGAGCTGAAATCCGGGAAGAGATGGGAGAGTCTCCTGAAGTGAGTGTCCCTCACTGCTGAGTACTTGGTGCAGTGTAGCAGGAAGTGGGTTTCATCCTCCAGGGCCTCCAGGTCACAGTGTTGGCACAGTCTGTCCTCCCTGGGCTTGTAGCTCTGCTTGTGTCGGCCGGATTCGATGGCTAGACTGTGGGCACTGAGTCTATATCGGCTCAGGGTCCTGCGGTCTCTGGGGTCCGGGAGTTTCTCCAGATATGGGGCCAGTCTGTAGTCTCTCTGTAGACTCTGGTACGTGGTTAGTTTCTGTGAGGTGTTGATGTCGGTCCTCCAGTCACTGACATACCTCTCCTGGCCCTCGTCTACCATCTTCCTGATTCTGGTTCTTGTCAGGCTGCTGTGATTGGTTATTTTGTCCAGTTGGGTTTGGAAGAGCTGTGCCAGGGGTCCTGGTTCATCTGGCCCACGTATATATATCAGAGCTTTGTGGTGATGGGAGCTTGGATTGCTCCTCTGTAGGTGAGCCTGAAATGATAGTGCCCTCTTCAGAGCTGCTAGGTGTAGAGGGAATCTGCCCAGCTCAGCTCGACAGGCGCTGTTGGAGGTGCTTCAATGGACCTGGAGAAGGTGCTTACAGAATTCCAGGTGGAATATTTCTGTTGGGCTGGAATCCCACCTTGACCAATCTGGGTAAGTGTGAGGGCCCCAGACTTCGCTGCCGTACAGGAGGATTGGGGCAATGATGGAATCGAAGATTTTTAGCCAGACCCTCACTTGTGGCTTCAGATGATACAATTTCCTTCGGATGGCATAAAAGGTTTTGCAGGCCTTGTTTTTCAGGGTCTCTATGGCTTGTTTGAAGCTCCCTGACTGGTGAATTTCCAGGCCCAAGTAGGTGTATTTGTCTGTTCCTGTTAGAGTGCAGCCGTTTAGGACAAATGAAGGATGCTGGTCAAATCTTCTTTTTCTCTTCTGGAACACCATGATGTTGGTTTTCTTTAGATTGATCGGTAGTGCCCATGTGGAGCTGAATTTCTCCAAAATTTGTAGGTTGTCTTGGAGACCTTTCTCGGTTGGTGACACCAGCAGTAGGTCATCTGCATAGAGCAAGAATTTCACCTGGGCGTCATGGAGTGTGAGACCTGGAGCAGGTGAAGATTCTATCTATCTATCTATCTATCTATCCCTCTATCTATCTATCCCTCTATCTATCTATCCCTCTATCTATCTATCCCTCTATCTATCCATCCCTCTATCTATCTATCCCTCTATCTATCCCTCTATCTGTCTATCCCTCTGTCTATCCCTCTATCTATCCATCCCTCTATCTATCCCTCTATCTATCCATCCCTCTATCTATCCCTCTATCTATCTATCCCTCTATCTATCCATCCCTCTATCTATCTATCCCTCTATCTATCCCTCTATCTATCTATCCCTCTATCTATCCATCCCTCTATCTATCCCTCTATCTATCTATCCCTCCATCTATCCATTCCTCTATATATCATCCCTCTATCTATCCCTCTATCTATCTATCCCTCTATCTATCTATCTATCTATCCCTCTATCTATCCATCCCTCTATCTATCCCTCTATCTATCTATCCCTCTATCTATCTATCCCTCTATCTATCTATCCCTCTATCTATCCCTCTATCTATCCCTCTATCTATCTATCTATCTATCTATCTATCTATCCCTCTATCTATCCATCCCTCTATCTATCCCTCTATCTATCCATCCCTCTATATATCATCCCTCTATCTATCACTCTATCTATCTATCCCTCTATCTATCTATCTATCTATCCCTCTAGCTATCCATCCCTCTATCTATCCCTCTATCTATCTATCCCTCTATCTATCCCTCTATCTATCTATCCCTCTATCTATCCATCCCTCTATCTATCCCTCTATGTATCTATCCCTCTATCTATCCATCCCTCTATCTATCCCTCTATCTATCTATCCCTCTATCTATCCATCCCTCTATCTATCTATCCCTCTATCTATCTATCCCTCTATCTATCCCTCTATCTATCTATCCCTCTATCTATCTATCCCTCTATCTATCTATCCATCTATCTATCCCTCTATCTATCTATCCATCTCTCTATCTATCCCTCTATCTATCCATCTCTCTATCTATCCCTCTATCTATCTATCCCTCTATCTATCCATCCCTCTATCTATCTATCCCTCTATCTATCTATCCCTCTATCTATCCCTCTATCTATCTACCCCTCTATCTATCCCTCTATCTATCTATCCCTCTATCTATCTATCCCTCTATCTATCTATCCCTCTATCTATCTATCCCTCTATCTATCTATCCCTCTATCTATCCCTCTATCTATCTATCCCTCTATCTATCTATCCCTCTATCTATCTATCCCTCTATCTATCTATCCCTCTATCTATCCATCCCTCTATCTATCTATCCCTCTATCTGTCTATCCCTCTGTCTATCCCTCTATCTATCCATCCCTCTATCTATCCCTCTATCTATCCATCCCTCTATCTATCCCTCTATCTATCCCTCTATCTATCCATCCCTCTATCTATCCCTCTATCTATCCCTCTATCTATCTATCCCTCTATCTATCCATCCCTCTATCTATCCCTCTGTCTATCTATCCCTCCATCTATCCATCCCTCTATATATCATCCCTCTATCTATCCCTCTATCTATCTATCCCTCTATCTATCTATCTATCCCTCTATCTATCCATCCCTCTATCTATCCCTCTATCTATCTATCCCTCTATCTATCTATCCCTCTATCTATCTATCCCTCTATCTATCTATCTATCTATCCCTCTATCTATCCATCCCTCTATCTATCCCTCTATCTATCCATCCCTCTATATATCATCCCTCTATCTATCACTCTATCTATCCCTCTATCTATCTATCTATCCCTCTATCTATCTATCTATCCCTCTAGCTATCCATCCCTCTATCTATCCCTCTATCTATCTATCCCTCTATCTATCTATCCCTCTATCTATCTATCCCTCTATCTATCCATCCCTCTATCTATCCCTCTATCTATCTATCCCTCTATCTATCTATCCCTCTAGCTATCTATCCCTCTATCTATCTATCTATCTATCTATCTATCTATCTATCCCTCTATCTATCCATCCCTCTATCTATCCCTCTATCCCTCTATCTATCTATCCCTCTATCTATCCATCCCTCTATCTATCCCTCTATCTATCTATCCCTCTATCTATCCATCCCTCTATCTATCTATCCCTCTATCTATCTATCCCTCTATCTATCCCTCTATCTATCTATCCCTCTATCTATCCATCCCTCTATCTATCCATCCCTCTATCTATCTATCCCTCTATCTATCCCTCTATCTATCTATCCCTCTATCTATCCATCCCTCTATCTATCTATCCCTCTATCTATCTATCCCTCTATCTATCCCTCTATCTATCCATCCCTCTATCTATCCATCCCTCTATCTATCTATCCCTCTATCTATCTATCCATCCCTCTATCTATCCATCTATCTATCTATCCCTCTATCTATCTATCTATCTATCTATCTATCTATCTATCTATCCCTCTATCTATCTATCCATCCCTCTATCTATCCATCTATCTATCCATCCCTCTATCTATCTGTCTATCCCTCTATCTATCTATCCCTCTATCTATCTATCTATCCCTCTATCTATCCATCCCTCTATCTATCCCTCTATCTATCTATCCCTCTATCTATCTATCTATCTATCCCTCTATCTATCTATCTATCCCTCTATCTATCCATCCCTCTATCTATCTATCTATCTATCTATCTATCTATCCCTCTATCTATCCATCTATCTATCTATCTATCTATCCCTCTATCTATCTATCCCTCTATCTATCCATCTATCTATCTATCTATCTATCCCTCTATCTATCTATCCCTCTATCTATCTATCCCTCTATCTATCCATGTATCTATCTATCTATCCCTCTATCTATCTATCTATCCCTCTATCTATCCCTCTATCTATCTATCTATCTATCTATCTATCCCTCTATCTATCTTTCTATCTATCTATCTATCCCTCTATCTATCCCTCTATCTATCCCTCTATCTATCTATCTATCTATCTATCTATCCCTCTATTCCTCTATCTATCTATCTATCCCTCTATTCCTCTATCTATCTATCCCTCTATCTATCCCTCTATCTATCCCTCTATCTATCCCTCTATCTATCTATCTATCTATCTATCTATCCATCTATCCCTCTATCTATCCATCTATCTATCTATCTATCTATCTATCCCTCTATCTATCTATCCCTCTATCTATCCATCCCTCTATCTATCCCTCTATCTATCTATCTATCCCTCTATCTATCTATCTATCTATCTATCTATCTATCTATCTATCTATCTATCCCTCTATCTATCTATCTATCTATCTATCTATCTATCCCTCTATCTATCTATCTATCCCTCTATCTATCCATCTATCTATCTATCTATCTATCTATCTATCTATCCCTCTATCTATCTATCCCTCTATCTATCCATCTATCTATCTATCCCTCTATCTATCTATCCCTCTATCTATCTATCCCTCTATCTATCTATCCCTCTATCTATCTATCCCTCTATCTATCCCTCTATCTATCCATCTGTCTATCCCTCTATCTATCTATCCCTCTATCTATCTATCCCTCTATCTATCTATCTATCTATCTATCTATCTATCCCTCTATCTATCCATCTATCTATCTATCTATCTATCTATCCCTCTATCTATCTATCTATCCCTCTATCTATCCATCCCTCTATCTATCTATCTATCTATCTATCTATCTATCTATCTATCCCTCTATCTATCCATCTATCTATCTATCTATCTATCTATCTATCTATCCCTCTATCTATCTATCCCTCTATCTATCCATCTATCTATCTATCTATCCCTCTATCTATCTATCCCTCTATCTATCTATCCCTCTATCTATCCATGTATCTATCTATCTATCCCTCTATCTATCTATCTATCCCTCTATCTATCCCTCTATCTATCTATCTATCTATCTATCTATCCCTCTATCTATCTTTCTATCTATCTATCTATCCCTCTATCTATCCCTCTATCTATCCCTCTATCTATCTATCTATCTATCTATCTATCTATCTATCTATCTATCTATCTATCTATCCCTCTATTCCTCTATCTATCTATCTATCTATCCCTCTATTCCTCTATCTATCTATCTATCCCTCTATCTATCCCTCTATCTATCCCTCTATCTATCTATCTATCTATCTATCTATCTATCTATCTATCTATCTATCCATCTATCCCTCTATCTATCTATCCCTCTATCTATCCATCCCTCTATCTATCCCTCTATCTATCTATCTATCCCTCTATCTATCTATCTATCTATCTATCTATCTATCTATCTATCTATCTATCTATCTATCTATCTATCCCTCTATCTATCTATCTATCTATCCCTCTATCTATCCATCCCTCTATCTATCTATCTATCTATCCCTCTATCTATCCATCTATCTATCTATCTATCTATCTATCTATCTATCTATCCCTCTATCTATCTATCCCTCTATCTATCCATCTATCTATCTATCTATCCCTCTATCTATCTATCCCTCTATCAAATCAAATCAAATCAAATCAAATCAAATAAGCTTTATTGGCAGGACCAAATACAAATTAGTTTTGCCAAAGCAAGTGTACATTAGGGGCTGGGGCTGTGGGGATGGTGGGTGGGGACTGTAGGAAGGATGGATGGGGCTCATCCAGGGTGGGGACTGTGGGGGCACTTCTAGGATGGGGGCTATGGAAGTCCATGGCTTATGATGGGGCATATCCACGGTGGGACTGTGGTAACGGTGGATGGGACATATCCAGGGTGGGGATTGGGGGGGCCACATCTGGGATGGGGGGCTATGGAAGTCCATGACTTATCATAGTTCTCTTTCTCGAAGTCTATGGCATTCGCTCACATACCGCGCTGCTATCTCCACTGCGCTCTCTTCTTCCCCCAGCAGGATATATATTTTCTCTTCCTCCTTCATGGAGCTGAAATCCGGGAAGAGATGGGAGAGTCTCCTGAAGTGAGTGTCCCTCACTGCTGAGTACTTGGTGCAGTGTAGCAGGAAGTGGGTTTCATCCTCCACGGCCTCCAGGTCACAGTGTTGGCACAGTCTGTCCTCCCTGGGCTTGTAGCTCTGCTTGTGACGTCCGGATTCGATGGCTAGACTGTGGGCACTGAGTCTATATCGGCTCAGGGTCCTGCGGTCTCTGGGGTCCGGGATTTTCTCCAGATACGGGGCCAGTCTGTAGTCTCTCTGTAGTCTCTGGTACGTGGTCAGTTTCTGTGAGGTGTTGATGTCGGTCCTCCAGTCACTGACATACCTCTCCTGGCCCTCGTCTACCATCTTCCTGATTCTGGTTCTTGTCAGGCTGCTGTGATTGGTTATTTTGTCCAGTTGGGTTTGGGAGGGCTGTGCCCGGGGTCCTGGTTCATCTGGCCCACGTATATATATCAGAGCTTTGTGGTGATGGGAGTTTGGATTGCTACTCTGTAGGTGAGCCTGAAATGATAGTGACCTCTTCAGAGCTGCTAGGTGTAGAGGGAATCTGCCCAGCTCAGCTCGACAGGCACTGTTGGAGGTGCTTCGATGGACCTGGAGAAGGTGCTTACAGAATTCCAGGTGGAATATTTCTGTTGGGCTGGAATCCCACCTTGACCAATCTGGGTAAGTGTGAGGGCCCCAGACTTCGCTGCCGTACAGGAGGATTGGGGCAATGATGGAATCGAAGATTTTTAGCCAGACCCTCACTGGTGGCTTCAGATGATACAATGTCCTTCGGATGGCATAAAAGGTTTTGCAGGCCTTGTTTTTCAGGGTCTCTATGGCTTGTTTGAAGCTCCCTGACTGGTGAATTTCCAGGCCCAAGTAGGTGTATTTGTCTGTTCCTGTTAGAGTGTAGCCGTTTAGGACAAATGAAGGATGCTGGTCAAATCTTCTTTTTCTCTTCTGGAACACCATGATGTTGGTTTTCTTTAGATTGATCGGTAGTGCCCATGTGGAGCTGAATTTCTCCAAGATTTGTAGGTTGTCTTGGAGACCTTTCTCGGTTGGTGACACCAGCAGTAGGTCATCTGCATAGAGCAAGAATTTCACCTGGGCATCATGGAGTGTGAGACCTGGAGCAGGTGAAGATTCTAGAGCAGTAGCCAGCTCATTGATGTAAATATTGAAGAGCGTTGGACTTAGGCTGCAGCCCTGTCTGACTCCTCGGCTCTGCTGGAAATAAGCCGTTCTTCTACCGTTCACACTCACGCTGCAGAGGTTCTCGGTGTAGGAGCTTTTGATGACATCATAGGTCTTTCCTCCTATTCCGCTTTCCAGCATTTTTAAGAACAAGCCCGGGTGCCACACTGAGTCAAAGGCCTTTTTAAAGTCTACAAAGCAGGCGTATATCTTCCCATGCTTTGTATTGTGGACGTGGCTCTGAATGAGACTGTGCAGGGTGTAGATGTGGTCCGTGGTGCGGTGGTTTGGCACGAACCCTGCTTGGCTTTTGCTCAAGACATTGTGCTCGGTAAGGAAACTGATGATCCTTTTGTTTAGGATGCTGTTGAACAGTTTTCCCAAGTTACTGCTGACACATATGCCTCTGTAGTTGGCAGGGTCATACCTGTCCCCACTCTTGTGGATCGGTGTAATGAGTCCTTGGTTCCAGGTACGAGGGAAGTAACCAGCACTCAGCACAATGTTGAACAGTTTAACCATTGCAGCTTGAATTTCTGGTGGGCTGTACTTCAACATCTCTGGGGGGATTCCATCCAGACCACTAGATTTTTTACACTTTATGGAAGTGATTTTCTCTGCAACTTCCTGTAATGTAATTGGTGTGTCCAGTGGGTTTTGGAAGTTTTTGATTTTCTCTTCCATTGCCTTTAGTTTTGATGTTATGTTTTCCTGCTCTTGGCTTAGTCCTTCTTTTGGGATGTCTTTGTAGAGGTCTCTGAAGTACTGGAGCCAGATGTTGCCATTTTGGATATGGGTGTCATTCTTTTTCTTGCTCTTTGTGTCCATGTGGTTCCATATTTCCCAGAAGGAGTTGTCTTGGAGGGCGTCTTGGAGTTGGCTAAGTTTGGTAGAGATGTAGCTCTGCTTCTTCCTCCTGAGGATGGTTTTGTACTGCTTTTGTATGGTGTCATAGGCTTCCCTCAGGTCTGGGTTGTTGGGGTCTCTGTGTTTATTGTTTGAGGCTGTCTATCTATCCCTCTATCTATCTATCCCTCTATCTATCTATCCCTCTATCTATCCCTCTATCTATCCATCTATCTATCCCTCTATCTATCTATCCCTCTATCTATCTATCTATCTATCTATCTATCTATCTATCTCTCTATCTATCTATCTCTCTATCTATCTATCCCTCTATCTATCCATCTATCTATCTATCTATCTATCTATCTATCTATCCCTCTATCTATCTATCCCTCTATCTATCCATCTATCTATCTATCTATCTATCTATCTATCTATCTATCCCTCTATCTATCTATCTCTCTATCTATCTATCTATCCCTCTATCTATCTATCCCTCTATCTATCCATCTATCTATCTATCTATCCCTCTATCTATCTATCTATCCCTCTATCTATCCCTCTATCTATCTTTCTATCTATCTATCTATCCCTCTATCTATCTATCCCTCTATCTATCCCTCTATCTATCTATCTATCTATCTATCTATCCCTCTATCTATCCATCTATCTATCCCTCTATCTATCTATCCCTCTATCTATCTATCCCTCTATCTATCTATCTATCTATCTATCTATCTATCCCTCTATCTATCTATCCCTCTATCTATCCATCTATCTATCTATCTATCTATCTATCTATCTATCTATCTATCTATCTATCCATCTATCTATCTATCCCTCTATCTATCTATCTATCCCTCTATCTATCCCTCTATCTATCTTTCTATCTATCTATCTATCTATCCCTCTATCTATCTATCCCTCTATCTATCCCTCTATCTATCTATCTATCTATCTATCTATCTATCTATCTATCTATCTATCTATCTATCTATCTATCCCTCTATTCCTCTATCTATCTATCCCTCTATTCCTCTATCTATCTATCTATCTATCTATCTATCTATCTATCTATCTATCTATCTATCTATCCCTCTATTCCTCTATCTATCTATCTATCTATCCCTCTATCTATCTATCCATCTATCCCTCTATCTAGCTATCTATCTCTATCTATCTATCTATCTATCTATCCCTCTATCCCTCTATCTATCTATCCCTCTATTCCTCTATCTATCCCTCTATCTATCTATCTATCTATCTATCTATCTATCTATCTATCTATCTATCCCTCTATCTATCTATCTATCTATCTATCCCTCTATCCCTCTATCTATCTATCCCTCTATTCCTCTATCTATCCCTCTATCTATCTATCTAGCTATCTATCTATCTATTCTTCTATCTATCTATTTATCTATCTGCTATCTAAGGAAATGACTTTTTTTTTTTTTTTTTCTTTATCAATGTGCTTTATTGCATTGAATGCATTAAAGCACATGTACCAACCCGCACGCGGCAATACCGCGAACAATACCGCGGTAAAACCGCGGCAAACCGCATGCGGTTTTCGGGTGCGGTTTGCCGCGTTTTTTTTACCGCGGGTGCGGTAATCTTTCAGACCCGGCGGAATTTTCTTAAGAAAATTCCGTTTTCCAGTGCGCACAGGGCCTTAGACATAAAGATGCCCAGAGAAAGGTATTGTCGGGAGTGACAGCCTGAATGACATCTGCAGTGCCCCGAGCCTCAAGCCAGGGGCAGCCACTGCCGGCCTCACTCCTTACAGATGGCTCCTGTGTGACCAGAGGCCGCCGCCGGGTCCTGACACAGGATTTACCTAATAAATAAACCATCACAAGACGGCTCCAGTATAACCGCCAGCTCCGTCCAGGTAAAAGTCATTGTCCTCAGCTCTCTACAGCCTGTGTTCTGGATTCCAGACTATTATTATTATTATTTATTATTATAGCGCCATTTATTCCATGGCGCTTTACAAGTGAAAGAGGGTATACGTACAACAATCATTAACAGTATAAAACAGACTGGTATATGAGGAGAGAGGACCCTGCCCGCGAGGGCTCACAGTCTACAGGAAATGGGTGATGGTACAATAGGTGAGGACAGAGCTGGTTGCGCAGTGGTCTACTGGGCTGAGGGCTATTGTAGGTTGTAGGCTTGTTGGAAGAGGTGGGTCTTGAGGTTCCTCTTGAAGCTTTCCATGGTAGTGGAGAGTCTGATGTGCTGAGGTAGAGCGTTCCAGAGTATGGGGGATGCACGGGAGAAATCTTGTACACGATTGTGGGAAGTCCGGAGCTCGCAACATCCGGATACTTTAGATGTGATAAGAGCTGAAAAAGCTGCAGCTATTGTTCACTGTTATCAGCCTGGCTTCTACCAAAGCATTTTCTGCTGAATCTTATAGGTGTACATTTAGCTGTCATCTGCCATGACACCCCATGATCATATTTGCAGGGGTGAAAGAAGGAAGACCTTAATATCTCTATTAGGCTATGTGCCCACGGGACTATGTGTGGATTTATCTGGATTTTCTAGCTAAATCTGCAGGTTTGAGCAAGTACAGACACTCCCCATGTTATCCTATGGGACATGGGCAGTGTCTGTGTCCATGCTGCGGATACGTGCGGCTGCGGAATATGCTGCAGATTTCCCGCAGCCGCACGTAACCGCATGTCAATTATTCCTGCGGAAATATCTGCGGGTGTACCGCCTCTCCACTATGGAGATAGAGGCCGGGACTTCCGCAGGTAAATCGCACGAATGTCCGCAGGTTTGTCAGAGATATTTCACTGGAATCCCGCAGCAATGGATAGCTGCGGATTCCGGGGAGCAGCTGCAAGAAACCTGCGGACATACCTGACGATATATCCGCGGGTACAGAGTCCCGTGGGCACATTGTGCAGACAGTGCTTTTTTATGCTTTTTTTTTTTTAGTGCAGTTTTGTCACAAAACTGCAAGCAAATCCTTATGCCGCCAGTCAATGAGAATTCTGATGTTTTGTGCACATGTTGCTTTTTTCTCTCTATTGCAGGTTTCGTGCAGAAATAAATCTACAGCATGTCGGTTCTTTCAGCGTTTTTCCATAGAAAACACATGCAAAAAACATGGTAAAAATACGTTTTTTTTCTGCCAGGAGATGCAGATTTGGTGCAGATATTTGTACAACCAAATACTCAGAGTGCACCCATGTAATGGGGATAATAAGTATTTGATACGCTGCTGATTTTGTGAGATTTCCCACCTACAAAGAATGGAGACATCTGGGATTTTTATCGCAGGTAACTTCAACTGTGACAAAATAATAAAAAAAATTCCAGGCAATCCCATTGTATGATTTTATAATTAATTTGCATTTTATTGCATGAAATAAGTATTTGATACAATAGAAAAACAGAACTAAGTATTTGGTAGAAGCCTTTGTTTGCAGTTCCAGAGGTCGGACGTTCCCGGTAGATCTTGTTCAGGTTTGCATATACTGCTGCAGGGGTTTTGGTGACTCCTCCATATAGATCTTCTCCAGATTTTTCAGTATTTGGAGTGGTCACTGGGCAACATTGAGTTTGCTCTCCCTCCAAAGATTTTCTATTGGGTTCAGGTCTGGAGACTGGTGGCCGTGCCAGGACCTTGAAATGCATCTTATGGAGCCGCTCCTTAGTGGACCTGGCTGTATGTTTCTGGTCATTGTCATGTGGGAAGACCCAGCCACGACCCATCTTCAATGCTCTTACTGAGGGAAGGAGGTTGTTGGCCAAAATCTCGCAATGCAAGACCCCATCCATCCTCCCTTCAATACGTTGAAGCTATCCTGCCCAGTTTGCAGAAAAGCACCCCCAAAGTATGTTTCCACCCCCATACTTCACGGTTGAGACGGTGCTCCTAGGGTTATACTCTTTCTTCTTCCTCCAAACATGGCTACTATAGTTGATACCAAGTTCTATCTTGGTCTCATCTGACCTTCTCACGTCTCCTCTGAATCATCCAGATGGTCATTGGTGATCTTCATAAGGGCCTGGACATGTGCTGGCGTGAGCAGGGTGACCTTGCGTGCCTTGCAGGATTTTAATCCATGACGGTGTAGTGTGATACTAATGGTAATCTTTGAGTCTGTAGTCCCAGCTCTCTTCAGGTTATTGACCAGGTCCACCTGTGTAGTTTCTGGGCTGATTCCTGGCCTTTCTCAGAATCCTCCTTACCACACGAGGCGAGATCTTGAATAAAGCCCCAGACAAAATAAGATTAACAGTCATCTTGTGTTTCTTCCATCTTCTAATAATTCTGCCAACAGTTGTTGCCTTCTCACCAAGCTGCTTGCCTATTGTCCTGAATCCCATCCCAGTTTGTGCAGGTCTACAATTTTGTCCCTGGTGTCCTTAGACAGCTCTCTGGTCTTGGCCATGGTGGAGAGGATGGAGTGTGATTGATTGAGTGTGTGGACAGGTGTAGGACAGTGCAGAGTAGGAGCTTCTTAAAGAAAAAAATAACAGGTCTGTGAGAACCAGAATTCTTGCTAATTACTAGGTGAGCAAATACTTATTTCATTCAATAAAATACAAATCATAAAATCATACAATGTGATCTTCTGGATTTATTTTTTTTATTCTGTCACAGTTGAAGATACCTACAATAAAAATTACATTGTAGGTGGAAAACTTGCAAAATTGGCAGCGTATCAAATACTTATTTTCTCCACTGTAGCCTTAAAGGGAATCAACCGCCACGATTGTTAAATGAAGTAAAGGCAGTGCCATACTGTCACTAGGATGCTGAATTGATGCATACCTTTAGTTGATAGATTAGATGCTTGATTGCTGAAATATCTGTAATCATAGTTCTAGAAATGCTCTACACTTTGATTGACATGTGCAGTGGGGTGAGCCTTTGTGGGTCAGGTCCTTGGCATTTATTCCTCCTGCTGCATCCTGCCCATTTACAGTATTTCAATTTCGCACCGTGCCGCAATTGCTGCTGTTGGTGGTGCGTGAGCAATTGCTACAGTGATAATGTCTCTGGCACCATTTTAATGAGTCTGCGCATGCGCGTACAGCGATCTTCGGCGCCATTTTATTGAAGACACTGTGGGGAAAAAGACTATGAAAGGCATTGGTGTCTGCGCAGATTTTTTCTTTCTTACATCTGCGCATGCGCGCCTGCTGCTCAGTCTTCTCTGAAGTGTTTTCAATAAAATGGCGCCGGAGATCGCGGTACACACATGCGCTAACTCGGTCGCCATTTTAATGAAGGCTTTATTACTGTGGCAATGTGCGCACGCCGTCAACAGCAGCAATGGCGGCACGGCACGATATTTTAATAAAGAAAAGGGGGCAAGGTATAGAGGACACAGGAGGAGGAATAAGTGCCGAGAACCAGACCCATAAAGGCCCACGTCAATCAAAGTGCAGGGCATTTCTGCAACATTTATTGCAGATATTTCAGCAATCAAGTATTTGATTTTTCAACTAAAGGTATGCCTGGATTCAGCATCTTAGGCTTTGTGCGCACTAGAAAAGTGATTTTTCTCAAGAAAATGTCTTGAGAAACTTCTGGGAGTTGAAGATTACCGCATCTGCGGTAAAAAAACGCACCAAAACAACGGGACAAACGCATGTGGTTTTGCCGCGTTTTTGGTGCATTTTTGCCGCGGTTTTTCCGCAGGTTGGTCCCTGCGTTTTTTTATGCAAAATGCAGGGTAGTTATGAGCATTACCGCAGGTAAATCGCTGCTATACCGGGGCTATACCGCACATCATTTGCTACCTGCGGTATTTCGCGATTACATTACAGTGAATGGATTGAAATATTGCAGGTACCTGCGGAAAAGAAGTGACATGCACATTTTCTCAAGAAATTCTGCAGAAAGAATGTTCTTGAGGAAAAAAAAAAAAAAAAAAAAAATCGCAGTGTGCGCACAGCTACTTTTGTTTTCCCATTGGTTTTGCTGGGGAATGTATGCAGAAAGATTTCAAACATTTCTCAAGAAATTTCTGCGGGTAAAAACGCACTGTGTGCACAAGGCCTTACTGTCTACATGTATGGTACTGCCTTTACCTCATATAGCAAAATTCTGGTGGTTGGTCCTCTTTAAAAGTATTGTCCATCTTTTTAAAAAAAAAACTAAAAAATTAACTTTTAGTTTATGTTTACGTGTTGTGTTTTTGTCTGCAGCAAAACCTTCTCTCTTGACAGTAAAAAAAAAAAAGCTGCATTTGTGTCATTTGTCTACAGTCCTGTTTAAATAAAGTTAGGGGGGGGGGGGGGGGGGGGGGGGGGGGGGGGGGGGGGGGGGGTGGGGGGGGGGGGGGGTGGGGGGGGGGGGGGGGGGGGTGGGGGGGGGGGGGGGGGGGGGGGGGGGGGGGGGGGGGGGGGGGGTGGGGGGGGGGGGGGGGGGGGGGGGGGGGGGGGGGGGTGGGGGGGGGGGGGGGGGGGGGGGGGGTGGGGGGGGGGGGGGGGGGGGGGGGGTGGGGGGGGGGGGGGGGGGGGGGGGGGGGGGGGGGGGGGGGTGGGGGGGGGGGGGGGGGGGGGGGGGGGGGGGGGGGGGGGGGGGGGGGGGGGGGGGGGGGGGGGGGGGGGGGGGGGGGGGGGGGGGGGGGGGGGGGGGGGGGGGGGGGGGGGGGGTGGGGGGGGGGGGGGGGGGGGGTGGGGGGGGGGGGGGGGGGGGGGGGGGGGGGGGGGGGGGGGGGGGGGGGGGGGGTGGGGGGGGGGGGGGGGGTGGGGGGGGGGGGGGGGGGGGGGGGGGGGGGGGGGGGGGGGGGGGGGGGGGGTGGGGGGGGGGGGGGGGGGGGGGGGGGGGGGGTGGGGGTGGGGGGGGGGGGGGGGGGGGGGTGGGGGGGGGGGGGGGGGGGGGGGGGGGGGGGGGGGGGGGGGGGGGGGGGGGGGGGGGGGGGGGGGGGGGGTGGGGGGGGGGGGGGGGGGGGGGGGGGGGGGGGGGGGGGTGGGGGGGGGGGGGGGGGGGGGGTGGGGGGGGGGGGGGGGGGGGGGTGGGGGGGTGGGGGGGGGGGAGGGGGGGGGGGGGGGGGGTGGGGGGGGGGGGGGGGGGGGGGGGGGGGGGGTGGGGGGGGGGGGGGGGGGGGGGGGGGGGGGGGGGGGGGGGGGGGGGGGGGGGGGGGGGGGGGGGGGGGGGGGGGGGGGGGGGGTGGGGGGGGGGGGGGGGGGGGGGGGGGGGGGGGGGGGGGGGGGGGGGGTGGGGGGGGGGGGGGTGGGGGGGGGGGGGGGGGGGGGGGGGGGGGGGGGGGGGGGGGGGGGGGGGGGGGGGGGGGGGGGGGGGTGGGGGGGGGGGGGGGGGGGGGGGGGGGGGGTGGGGGGGGGGGGGGGGGGGGGGGGGTGGGGGGGGGGGGGGGGGGGGGGGGGGGGGGGGGGGGGGGGGGGGGGGGGGGGGGGGTGGGGGGGGGGGGGGGGGTGGGGGGGGGGGGGGGGGGGTGGGGGGGGGGGGGGGGGGGGGGGGGGGGGGGGGGGTGGGGGGGGGGGGGGGGGGGGGGGGGGGTGGGGGGGGGGGGGGGCTTTCACACTACGCTTTTTTAACATGTTTTTTTTTTTTTCCTGTAAAAGTGGATCCCTGTTTTTACAAGAAAAACGCATGCAACGCATGTGCTATTTTGCAGGATCCTGTCACTTTAAGTTTATGGGCGGGCATTGGAGCCATGTGATCGGGAGTGAGGGGAACTGAATGTGATAGACTGGGAGCCGGCATCTGACAAGCTGCGGACGATGGTAACCAAGGTAAACATCGGGTAACTAAACAAGTGCTTTCCTTGGATACCCAATATTTACCTTGGTTACAAGCAGTCCGCAGCTGCTAGAGCCGGGCTCCCTGCACACGTAGCCAAGCTACACATCGGGTAACTAAGCGAAGCGCTTTGCTTGGTTACCCGATATTTAACTTGGCTACGAGCGTCCGCCGCTCTCAGGCGGGAGGGGAGGGAGAGAGAGGGAGGGTAGGGAGAGAGAGAGAGGGAGGGGGGGGACAGAGAGGGAGAGGGAGGGGGGAGAGAGGGAGGGAGGGGGAGAGAGAGAGGGAGGGGGGGGGAAGAGAGGGAGGGAGGGGGGAGAGAGGGAGGGAGGGGGGAGAGAGGGAGGGAGGGGGGAGAGAGGGAGGGAGGGGGGAGAGAGGGAGGGAGGGGGGAGAGAGGGAGGGAGGGGGAGAGAGGGAGGGAGGGGGGAGAGAGGGAGGGAGGGGGGAGAGAGACTGATCACGCCAGGCTGGGTTTCTGGGCATGCTCAGTAGAGCAAGCAGGATCCCTGTCTATCAGCATGCCCAGCACGTTCACATACGTTTGCATGCAGTATAGTCAGGATCCAGTGAAAAACAGTATTTGGGACACAGCTCAAAACGCTACAAGAAGCGTTTTTGAAAAAAGTAAAAAAAAACTGCAAGTCGCTGGATCCTCAACTATAACGCACCACAATCGCAGGTGAACGCATGTTGACGCGAGTCCATTGCAAATGCATTGAAATGAAAACGCATTTGCACTGGATCCGTTTTTGCCCTTAAAAAAAACGTTTCAGGACGCATGTTAAAAAAAAGTTGTGTGAAAGCAGCCTTAGTTTCATCTACACGAGCACAGCAAAAAAAAAAAAATAAAAAAATGCAGCTGCGTTTTCCCACTCTCGTTTCTTTCATTGGTGAAAAAAATGCTGCAAAATCAATGAAAGAATGGACATCCTGCTTCTATAAAAAATGCAGCATTTCAATAGCCAAGCCCATCGCATTGGTTCTCTGCTCACTTGTCCGGATCGGACGCAGCGCGGTGCTTTGCAGCAGGAGGAGATTCTGGATTGTACTCACTTCCCGTAGCAGCTTCCTCATCGCTCCGCTCTCTGTAGGTTTCGGTCTCCTACAACATTCATCGCCCGGTAACGTCATCAGTAAACCAGATCCACTTCCTTTTTAAAGGTCTTATTTATTATAAAAAACATATTCCAAATATTGTACAGGAATAGTGTAAAAATAAGTCATTTGGGGTAAAAAGGAACCAAAAAAAAAAATTTAAAAAAAAAAATTTCTACTTGTTGACCCAGGAACCCCCTTTCTTACATATCGCTCAGCATCAATGTTATTGGTAAGGTATGGCATCACACACCACACATTACGATTCCTCGAGACCTGTGGCCCCTGTTCTCCTCAATGAGCCAGTATTTAATAGCCAAAACAAAAAGGTGCATAGATGGGCGAGTGTCTCACTAAATGGTGATACCATTCATCTAACCATGCTGGAAGCCAAGAGTCACCTATGTGCCACCCCCGAGGTCTGATTGACAGTTTACCACCACCTTCTCTCTTTCCACAGACTTTTTGGGGGTCTGTGTGAACAGAACATTTCCCAACTCAACAAGAAATGGGAAAATAATTCCCCCCACAAATACGGATCTCTACACCAATTTTTGGATGACAGGGATTACGAGTTCCTCAAAACCAGGGACTCACCATCTACTGTAAAAACTATAACATTGCCTAAAAGAGTTTAGAGAAGTGTAGGAAATAATAAACAAGCATTACTTACTCTTTAAAGGGAATCTGTCACCAGGTTTTGCAGTATAATGTAGAGACAGAGACCCTGATTCCAGCGATGTATCATCTTACTGAGCTGTTTGCTGTCATTGTGATACATCCACTGTTTTCTCTGCTGCAGATCCTAGCCGTTATACACAGCTCATGAATCTGCTGGACTACCTGCAGCACGCCAAGTAGTCCTGTAATGATAATATCCTGCTGATTAATCAGTGATTTGTATCAAAAACTACACTAAGCAGCCCCAGTAAGTGACACAATCGCTGCAATCAGGGTCTCTGACTCTACATTATGCAGCTGTCAGATTAGGTGGCAAAAACCTGGTGACAGATTCTCTTTTAATCCCCTGCAAGTCCAGGAGTGAAGATGTCCAGTCAGTCTGTCACCCAAACTGATGGATAGGATGCGATCACTGCTGAGCCCATG
>NC_134361.1:41670215-41767715 GCF_048569485.1 Anomaloglossus baeobatrachus
TAGGCGCGGAACCTATCTAGGGTGATGAGGTACCCCAGGGACCAGCTTTAGGTTAGGTCACGATCTCCCTCTTCCCTAGACACAGGGCTCCCCTTACCTTTTACCGCTCGCTTGGTACTTCCCCGTACCTGACATGACACCTGTCCATAGACGTCTATGAAGAATGCTGTGCCTGGGAATGGATGAATATGAGAAATAAAGATCAGGCATCTTAAATTTTATCTGTCTGATCCTTTAAAGAAGATAAGCTGCCGCCCAAGGTGGTTGACAGCTACCTACTCTTCTCTTCCCACTGAGAATATATGCATATGTGTAGGTGGAGGGATGGCATTAATCGATTTTGGTGTAGGCCTATTTGTGAATGGCTGATAACAGGGAACTGATGAGCGCCACAACATGTCCACCTCAGACCTCCATATCTTGGTTCACGTTGCCCCCTCACAGGCAGTCTATAGAGGGTACTTTGTGTTGACCTGAAATGACCCAATACATCAACCCCCACGAGGGAAAAATGTAAAAGAAGCCCAATTTTGTCAAGAACTGGACGTCTTCCGTCCGAGCCGTGCCTCAGCCGCCTCGGCTCTATCCACACAGGCTTTTCTTTGTCTTGCTCAGGTCACCTCTCGGCTGTCGCACAGTCACACAAGCGTGAACATTGTTAGAGAGGAAAGGTACACAAAAGTACGGTATAAAAAAGAAATCCATGAGTAAACAAGGCTACAGAAATAGCCAGACCACTGCGACGCTCCATGTTTGCTCTTTACAAGAAATGTTTACCAAGAACTCGAGTCAATGCGGAGCAGCTTTTATGTGCGAGTCCGAGCTACAGACACCGGTCAAAGGAGACCACATACCCGTGACGCCGCTATATAACGGGCTCCCGCACAATGCTACACAATGGGCATCATCGGGAACCGGTCACATCACTCATATCTCTCCTAATGAATATACTAACGCCGCCCCTAAATTTAATTTCTCTCAAAGTTAAAAGGAAGAGCCCACTGGTGGTGGCCGCAGCTTATAGGCCCCAAATCTGGTGACAGGTTCCCTTTAATTTTGAGAGAAAATTAAAAGGGAACCTGTCACCAGATTTGGGGCCTATAAGCTGCGGCCACCACCAGTGAGCTCTTATATACAGCATTCTAACATGCTGTATATAAGAGCCCAGGCCGCTTAAAGAACATAAAAAAACACTTTATAATACTCACCTAAACGGTCGCTGCGGTGGAGTTGGGCCATATGGGCGTCTCCATGCTCCGGTTCCGGCGCCTCCTCTTTCGGCCATCTCCGTCCTCCTCCTGAAGCCTGAGTGCATGACGTGTCCTACGTCATACACACTCGCCGGTCCTGCGCAGGCGCACTCAAATACTTTGATCTGCATTATTCAGGGCAGATCAAAGTACACCTGCGAAGGACGGCAATGCCGGCGAGTGTGGATGACGTAGGACACGTCATGCACCCAAGCTTCAGAAGGAAAACAAAGATGGCCGAAAGAGGCGGCGCCAGCACCGGAGATGCCCATATGACCCAACTCCTACGCACCAACCGTTTAGGTGAGTATTATAAAGTGATTTTTACATTGTACACAGCAGCCTGGGCTCTTAGATACAGCATGTTAGAATACTGTATATAAGAGCCCACTGGTGGTGGCCGCAGCTTATAGGCCCCAAATCTGGTGACAGGTTCCCTTTAAAATTTGGAAATACAATTTGAAGACCATTAATCTCATAGAATTTCACAGATTCCCCTTAGGACAATCCATTTTTATTAGAAATAATATCATAGGAAATAACGCTTCCACTACTCCCGCAAACCAACGGTAATCCACATCAACTCTTCAATTTTCCTACACTGCCCCCACAGGCGGAGTGAAGTAGTTCATATCCCCAAATAAATCTCAGCGTTGAAGTGTAAGGTTATATGCCCATGCTGCAGATTAGGTGCAGAAATGTTCTGCTCCAAAAAGCGCACCTTGTAGGAGAAAAGTGCACCCAAAAAAACACATTTTGGTGCGTTTTTGTGCCACGCGTTTTTTTAGTGCAAATATTGGCTGGAAGGGCTGAAAAATGCACCAACAATTGACATGCAGCTTTTTTTTCTATACCCAAAATTGCAAGGAAAAAAGAAGCAACATGCAACATGCAAATTCTCATCAACTTTGCTGGCATAAGCCTAGACATGCAAATCAGGGCCACAAACGGCACCAAAAAAACTCACCGTGCATACACAGCCTTATATACAGATAGCTGTATCCAAGAATTACTTAACGGCAATCTGTCACTAGGTTTTTGCCACCTAATTTGAGAGCAGCATAATGAAGGGGCAGAGATCCTGATTCCAGTGATGTGTCAATTACTGGGCTGCTTAGTGTAGTTTTGATAAAGTCACTGTTTAATCAGCAGGAGATTATCATTGCAGGCCTACTTGTCCTACTGCCAGGTAGTCCAGGTAGTCCAAAATATTCATGAGCTCTGTATAACTGCTATATCTGCAGCAGAGAAAACACTGATTTTATCAAAATGACAGCAAACAGCTCAGTAAGTGACACATCACTGTTTGTTGTGTTGTGTTTTTTGTGCCGGTTTCTATGTCTTGTTGTGGCTTACCCCATGTTCATAGATTGATGTACTACATATTGTTTTATTTTCTTAACTATTTGTGTATTTTTATTGAGAATTTGATTCATTGAGATTTTTTTTTGGGACCAAAAAAAACAAACAAAACCTCTAAGGGAACTATGGCCACTGTGGTTAATTAGGGGGAAACAAACTAAGTAAAGTATACCCACGTGTTCAATTGAGACTAATCCTTGGAGGCAAAAGGTCCAGTAGCTCCCAAATCATGGTTCTCTTTTTATTATAGATTTTTCCAATCTGACCCACCAAAATCAGATGAACAGATCAAAGTTCTATATATACACATATTAATTCGTTATTATTTATAATAAATAATAATAAAAAAAGATATAATATATAGTATATAGAATCTACAATATATAATATATTATACAATAATAAAAGATATAGAATAAAAAAATATATATAACATGCAAATCATATATAAATATATAGTATAATATAAAATATATATATAATATACTATATATAATATTCTATAAAAAATGTATTATAAACAAAAATATATAAAAAATAAATAAAAAATTATATAATATAATGTATAATAAAAAATTATATATATTAATTTCTTATATACTATATACACACACATATATATATATATATATATATATATATATATATATGTATGTATGTATACACACATATATATATATATATATACACACACACACACTATTATAATATATATATAATATATATATATATATATTATATATATATATATACACACACACAAACACACACATATATATACACACACTATATATATATATACACACATACATATAACTTAGTCAAAGGAACCGACATGGAAAAATAATTTTCTCGGTCTTAACGTTTAGTGGAAAAGAAAAGTACCGTTCCTCACTTTGTAATGTGCGGAGTACAAAAACACAAATCCATTAGTGATACTTCGCCCCGACTCGTAGAGTGGAGGCGACGGCCTCTAAAAACTGCCAAATTTGCGTATCTCTGTTAATTTCATTAATTATGGAGTGTCACATTGATTTTAGCGCTCACTGACTCATTAACCAGCGAGTCTGAACTTCCACACACTATTTATAGCTGCTGGTTAATGGGTTTAATTGAAGCAAAGACTAAACAAACAGGCTCTCAGCAACCTCATTTTGTCTGTGATAAAGGGTGTATTGTTCGGGCATGGGGGTTTGTGCCTTTGTCTTGTTTTACTAGAATTTACCGCTGGGTAGACAATTAATAGAGTGCCCCATTGAGAAACCCATCTGGAACATCATGGACGCTACACTGTTTAAAGGGATATTCCCATAGTAAAGATTAATGGACTATTTACAGAATACGCCCTAACTGTCCCACCTCTGGGGTCTACTTGACAAGTGGACCCAACAAAGAGGTGGACTGCTCTCTCCATTCTCAGCCTTCAACTAAAAAGACAAAGACCTAAGCAAGTTGGGTGAGAGTCCATCAGATGGCACCCTCATCGACCATTTCAAGGTTTCTACAAACAGTAGATTAATATTGGCCAAACCTCTCAATCGTCTAGTGGGAATAAGGCCAGAATCACACTTGCGAGTGCCTCGCGTGTAACGCACGCGAGTCTCTCATGGTAGAACCCGGCTTGGCCGCACACTCCCCTGACAGGAGCGGGTCGGTTGCATGTATCTCTATGCAGCTCAGACGCTCCTGTATGCATAGTGTGCGGCCATGCCGGGTTCTACCATGAGAGACTCGCGCAAGGCACTAGCAAGTGTGATTCTGGCCTAAGAGTGTTCGACGTTCCAGTGACAGAAGTAGGGGGAAAGATGAGATGGGATTGTTGCCATTCGAGCAGCCAAAAGAAGGGTCTGTCAGGTCTATGAGAGGCTTACTTCATTCTCGTCATTGAAAACGCACAAACACTCGTCCAAGCATGAAAATGTACAGGGGATGTTCAGCAGGAATAACTTTTCCACCAACAGCCAATAGAGGTATATGGCTAAGCTATAGTGAAGAAAATGTCCATGCACAGTGTCAGTGGTGTGTCACAGGTGACAAATAATCATATGGTTTCTGGCAATAGAAGGTCACAGCATTTGGCTGCGCAAAATTGACTTTCTACTGTTCCTGCTGTTAGTAGTCATTGTATTACGTGGCTTTCCTGCTGGGTTTTCATCTCTTCCCCTTTAGGGCCCAGCAGAGCTCTCCTTCCATCCAGAAGCTGATTAAGAGTATTCTCCATGTACTTAAATAGTCCCATCTTCACTGGACTGGTGCTGGTGATATTATTCAGTTCATTCTAGCTCTTTGCTGTACTTCTACCCAAGTCATCTGTAAATAAGTAGTTTATGCATTTTCCCAGTCTGTCCTACTTGTGTCTTCTCTACTCTTTACTGGGGTGGACAAAGACCTCATCCCATTTGTTCCCTATTTAGGGTTCAGCATTAGGGTCATGTATCCAACTTGGCACATAGGTGTGGAACCTATTTAGAGTGGTGAGGGACCTCAAGGATCAGCGGTAGGTTTGGTGAGGGGTCACCATCTCCCTCTTACCTAGACACAGGGTTTACTTTCCCTTTCGCTTAGTACTTCCCTGTACCTAGCGTGACACATGACCCTTTTTTTCCCCATGATGGCCCAAGATGACCAACTGTTATATGTAAAAAAGCTCAACATCTCTATATGAACATTTTCCAAAATGACCTGACCCTGCTTTGTCAAAAGGAAAGGAAAGACTGAACTTACAAAGCAGAAAAATTGAGGTGGAAAGTATCGGAGAAGATGGGATGTGACCACACACGACAGACATCTCACCGAACACTGGCCAATTTACACTCTAGGCAAAGAACTTGATTTGTTCCACCACAATCAGTCCTACTTTTATGCCCCAAAGACAACGAGTACAATGATAATATAATAAGGACATCTCTCGTTGACGTCTTGACACTTATTTGTGGTTTGTAAGAAAACCATATATTCTATTGAGCACTTTGAATAAGTCTATGGAAGAGACGAAGACTTGTAGCACTAAATGGGTCAATTTCTTTCAAACGAGGGTAAGGAAAACTAACCTCCACCTTCATTTGACGGGCAACTTGCCATCCTGTATTGTGAGCCAAACCTGTCTATCTAAAGAGCGGACACTCAATTTAGGATTTTAACTTTAGGCTTCCATGACAAACTAAGAAAAGAAATCTTAAAAAAAAAATTAATTGACCTTAGTAGGATTTCTCGATGCATTGGCCACTTGGATTTTGAGGCTTAGACCTGCAAGTCACATCATCTCTACCGATACCAGTCAGGTCGCATGCGCGATAAAGGAGGTATCGGGTCCTTGCCCAATGATTAAAAGGTCTTCGTTTACGGGAAATCTAGGAGGAGTCTAGTCTTTAGACATAAGGCTTTAGAGAAGAACATGAACATGCAGTTTATGGATTTCAACCTCTGTTCTTACGGAGCTTAGGAGCCAAGGAGCAAGACCACCAACCGGTCGAGAAATAGCAGATGTAGTAGCCACTTGCCCTAGTTCACATCTGGTCACATTTGGGGCACCAGAAGTAGAAAAATAAGCTAGGAATGATCTAATTTATCAGCAATGTTGCCTTCATTCATGGGCAAATTCAGACACGCAGCAAATATCTGGCACCAGCCAAGGTAAGGAGAAGCTGGATGTGTGCAGCATGTTCCTGCCATGAAGAGCAGATCCATGTTATATAATACAATGTCACGTCTTATCTTACAGCACGCATCGTTTAGCAAATGTTGACAAACAGACGCCTGTGTTTGCTAACTGATAGAAAGAAAAATGGAAATCTGACGCCAAAGTTGAAATGATTGTTCGGATACAAATTCAATATTTGCAGGTTATGTAGATAAGAAAAGATGGTGATGAGCGGCAGGGGAAGAATAGACATTCGAGGGGGAGCTATTCTTTGCAAAAAGACATACAAAAACAACGGACCAATCCCATGGTTTGACCACTGAAGCCAAGAGATGTTTGTCGTCAAGCCATGTCCATCATGACCAAGAAAAGGGTCATCTCCACCGATTGTCTACATGGGAATACATACAGTCACCGTGCTCAGACATGTATAAACATCTTAAAAATCTTAATGCACCTTATTTTTGTAAAATAATACACAGCCTGCAGTAAAAAAATATATTTGTCCACCCCCACCCTTGAGAACTCTTACTTGGGCGTAGTTCGATTCCTCCGTGCCAAATATAGAGGATTACTTCTACATTCACGGGAGGTGCACAGACTTGTTGGAAAATTCAGTTTTGCTAGGTCCCCACCCATCTACTGTTTCAGCTTCTTACAATCCTATCATGGCCGTCTGGATAAGAGGTGGTCGACAATTTGCAAGGACTCCAAGTAATAATGAGTCCTTGTATTTCATACATACTGGCTATGTGAGGCTAATGGTGGCCATCCACCTTGAGTTGGAGGATAACTCGTATATCTGAAAGGAGGTTTTCCCAGCTGAACTTGTAGGTGGTCTCAATAAGGAGTGGGTAAGAAGCTACTGCTAGATGCCTCTAGCGTTGTCATGTGAAAGAAAAAACGACTGGCCATGGTGAAATCCAACATGCCCAATCATTCATTTTTTTCAGTCAATGGACGTTGGATATGAGTGGAAACACAAGATTGTTGGCCGAATCATCTTGAGTCAGTGGGTTTGGCCAACTCCGGTCACACAAACATTGGCTTTCTCGGACAAGTCCACAAAATTGTCCAGTGTCCACATCATGGAAGAGTTGCAGAAATTGCCTGTCTCTTCATAAACTATGCCGACAAGCATAGAGCATGCCGGAATTTTTTTCTGCTTTGACGGAAAATCGCCTTTGTGTACAAGCTCTATAGTGGACAATGGTCAATGTGCTGTACATTTCACATACAGACCACTGATAATTAGAGATAAGTGGACCTGTTGAAGTTCGGTATGGCAGGTTCAGCCGGACCTTAGGTACAGTTCTATTCGGGACCTGGGCCGAGTACCAAACGTACCCGAGCACCCCAATGCTCGCTCGAGTTGTTTGCATACGTAAAACACTGGATTAAGAACTTAAACACTTGGGTTTTTTTGGAATTTACACCAAACTTCGGGTTCGCTCATCTCTATAAATGAGTGGAGACACAAGATTGTTGGCCGGATTCTCTTGAGTCAGTGGGTTTCACCAACCCAGTTCCCATGAACGTTGGCTTTCTTGGACCAATCCACAAACTGTCCATTGTCCACATTATGGATGAAGTGCAGAAGCTGCCTGCCTCTTCATAAACTATGCCGATGAGAATAGGGCATGCCGGAATTTTTTCTACTCCGACTGAAAATCACCTTTGTGTATAAGCACTTTGGTGGACATTGGTCAACGTAAGTAGACCCTTTCACATACAGTCAGCTCACAATCCAAAAGTCAGTGTCCAGTGAACGTGGCCACATTTGGATAGCTTTTGGCCAAACGGGCGAACAAGCAAAACGGCAAAGGAGCCTAAGAACCTGCCATTCCAGACAAGCACAGAGCGACTCATGTTACTCAACGCTAATGGGCACCTTTACATTAGAGCTTAGAGGAGCACATCTCCCCAAGTTCCAGCATGCCTGCGATTGCGATTCCAAAACATGTAGTTTCACAATAGTTGCAGTCATCAATTTTGGAAAAAATAATTTTTTGCATCCTACGTCAGTCATAAATATTCTCCACCGACATGTAAATTCAGGGCACGCAAACAACTTGTGCCGGATCCAATAACCTGCAGACACGGGGTGATCCGGCTCCTCCTTCCTGATGAACATAGCTTACATATTATGACAGATTGTTTCCACTGCGGCCTGCTTGTGGTTAGAGGTTAGCGAGATGATCAGAGACGTCGATGTAACATCATGTACACGAGATCATTGCGCAGAACAACATGGTAGGGCATGGTAGGGCTGCCGAGACACGTAACAAACTCATGCAAAACTCAAGCAAAAAACAAACACGTGCAACATACAAAGTGCCCCCTAACGCACACGTTACTATAGGACATGATGACATTTTCCACCAAACGGCAATTAGTAGACATCTCTGTGAGGTCTCCAGGGACTTGTGGTTGCAATATAGGTCGAGGAAACCTGCATTTTGCATGTAAAGCTTCGACGAACCTAGTGCAAGTTCAGTCTACGTGAGTGGCCAAATCTGAGAAAGTCTAGACTATTATAAAGGGGTCTTGCCAAGAGCTACTGTTGGGATAGACTGGAGACCTCCACCTTGAAGATGTGGCCACCTTACATGCGAACTCTACTTGGTCTTATGGAGTTTCTTCGTAAAAACGAAGCAATCTGAAGAATTTTTGTTGGCCGGGGCTTTAATGGTTTCTTCTACGATTTTGAAGCCTTCCAAGAATAACACCTTAAGGGAGATGGGGTAATGCCAATATATGATTGTGGGGGTGGGGGGGGTCTGATTTCTGGGATTTCACAGATCTTAAGAATAAGGAGTTGTAGTCAAAGGTATTGGTTGACGAAGGAGCAAAAATAAAATGCTGACTGACTATAGTTAATAAGCTCACCTGTTTCATTACTTGGTCCCTTATGATCGCGCGTGAAGCATTTTTCTGATACGAGGTGCAGTCAGGTGACGAGAGGAAGCAGCAGATCAGTGACGGCCCCACATCGGCTCCTACACACTTTTACAATCTGTTCTCGAGATCAGTAACAGACGGTGAACACCGGATTTTAATAATGAGGGCAATGAATGCATAATTAAAAGTTACACACCCAGATATGACTTCTCACAGGGGTGGCATTAATGATGTGCTATAAAAACAAGTAGGGTTTGAAACGCGTTGGTAGGTAACGTGAATAAATCTAGACATAAGAGCTGAAATCTGTAATATCTAGGGGTTATGAGGGATCATGACCAACATGCCTGGCAGAGAAACCGATACCCCCAACTAGGGAAGACACGGAAGAAAATACAAGAGGAAAGCAGTATTGGTGAATTCGTCAAGTGCTCACCTACTGGGGGCTACACAACCCAGGAATATGCTCAAAAAGGTACGGCTGGTAGCAGAAATAGATAACAGGAGATGAAGGGTTAAAAATCTGTGCGGCCGATGGACAAGATGTGACGAGGACAAGCCAGGTAAGTGTAAGCCAAGTAGTTTATTGGTATCAACGCGTTTCGGAATATAAAGCCTTCTTCAGGACAAAAACTAGTAGTTTTTGTCCTAAAGAAGCTTTATACTCCAAAATGTATTAATACCAATCAACGGCCATGCTGAACTCATTGTGCCTGCCCTCGTCGGATCGCAGACGCTACTTAGTTTGAGGCTTAGTAAGTACCAGCATGCGAGACTGGCTGGGAATCCTTGGATTACACAGGATATAAAGAGGACTAGCCAGGTAAGTGTAATCCAAGTAAGTTTATTGGTATTGGACCGTTTCGAAGTATAAAGCTTCTTCAGTACAAAAACTATTAGTTTTTGTCCAGAAGACGCTTTATACTTCGAAACATGTCAATACCAATAAGTGTGATCCAAGTAGTTTATTGGTATTGATGCGTTTCGAAGTATAAAGAGTCTTCAAGACAAAAACTACATGTTTTTGTCCAGAAGAAGCTTTATACTTCGAAACGTGTCAATACCAATAAACTACTTGGATCACACTTTTACAGGATATGACGAGGACTAGCCAGGTAAGTGTAATCCAAGTAGTGTATTGGTGTCAACACGTTTCAGAGTATAAACCTTCAGGACAAAAGCTAGTAATGTTTGGCCCTGAATAACTTTTACAGTGCGAAACGTGTCAATGCCAAAAAACTACCTAGCTTGTCCTCTTCACATACTGTGCACCTTGACCATCGGCAGCGCGGATTTTTAACCCTTCAACTCCTGTTATCAATAACCCCATCTATAGAGAGGCGGCCAAGATCTCAATAGAAGCTGAACATTCAGTGTACTTTTTATTTACAAAAGATTAAAAAAAAAAAAAAAAAAAAAAAAAAAAAACACGATTTTTTTGCATTCTTGTATTTTGAACCTGCTTATGTGTTTTGTTTCTTTTTTAGTTGCTCCCCCTACCATGACTACTCATGTGCTTCATTGCTCAGGTTATCACATTTCTACAAGAGGTGTAAAAGAAGAAAAGCCTAAAAAAACACAACAAAAGAAAGAGAGAGTCCTATCAGCACGTGTAATTTTATAAAGCGAGGTAAGGGAAAAATTCCAATTTGAGGAAAAAAAAATGCAACACCAAAATCATACTAGATTTTTGAAAATTTTCAGAAAGAAAACAAAAAAACCCAAACATCAGAATAAACAGTTTTTACAGCCCTCTCTCCCCTTCCAAAAAAAAAAAAAAAAAAAAAAAAAAAAAAAATTAATACCTATGTGGGTTTACTGGGAGAAAAATCTTGTATTATTCTGTAAGCCCAATTTGGTGAATGGTCTAGTAATAGACTCCGATGAAGAATTTGGTGAATGGTCTAGTAATAGACTCCGATGAAGAATTTGGTGAATGGTCTAGTAGTAGACTCCGATGAAGAATTTGGTGAATGGTCTAGTAGTAGACTCCGAACAACAACAATTTGGTCAATGGTCTAGTAATAGACTCCGAACAACAACAATTTGGTCAATGGTCTAGTAATAGACTCCGAACAACAACAATTTGGTCAATGGTCTAGTAATAGACTCCGATCAAGAATTTGGTGAATGGTCTAGTAATAGACTCCGATGAAGAATTTGGTGAATGGTCTAGTAATAGACTCCGATGAAGAATTTGGTGAATGGTCTAGTAGTAGACTCCGATCAAGAATTTGGTGAATGGTCTAGTAGTAGACTCCGATCAAGAATTTGGTGAATGGTCTAGTAATAGACTCCGATGAAGAATTTGGTGAATGGTCTAGTAATAGACTCCGATGAAGAATTTGGTGAATGGTCTAGTAGTAGACTCCAAACAACAACAATTTGGTGAATAGTCTAGTAATAGTCTCCGAACAACAACAATTTGGTCAATGGTCTAGTAATAGACTCAGATCAAGAATTTGGTGAATGGTCTAGTAATAGACTCCGATCAAGAATTTGGTGAATGGTCTAGTAGTAGACTCCGAGGTACAATTTAGTGAATGGTCTAGTAATAGACACTGATCAAGAATTTGGTCAATGGTCTAGTAATAGACACCGAACAATAACAATTTGGTCAATGGTCTAGTAATAGACACCGAACAATAACAATTTGGTCAATGGTCTAGTAATAGACACCGAACAATAACAATTTGGTGAATGGTCTAGGAATAGACTCCGAAAACAACAATTTGGTGAATGGTCTAGTAACAGACTCCGATCAACAATTTGGTGAATGGTTATTGATTATGTATGTAATAGGCTCCTTTTTTTGGGGGTGGGGTGGGGGGGGGCAACTTTTAAAACTTATTGTAATCCTGTAAAAGTGTATGGCGCTAAACTGTTGCCATCGACTCTGGTTAGTGGATGGATAGGGGCACATTATTTGGGTCTGAATACATTCTTAAGAAAGGGAATTATTGATATGTTGGTAATGTACTAATCACGACAGTCGAGAAGTATCCTGCCGGCGGGCACAATGGCAAAGATCACATAACGCACATGCACACTCACATTAGTCCACAGCAAATAATCTCAGGGAGAGATCCGAACACCACCAGGGTCAGCAGAAACCAGAGCCCCCAAGATACTGCCACCAACTAAGAGCATACCACTAACGACCAACAGGTTGGCACTATTACACGGAGGCATCCTCCGTCTGCAACCGGATGCTCTCCAGCTGTTGCAAGGGTTCCCCCTCTTCTTTAGTGCCTGCTGGGTGTTGTGGTCCTACAGTTAGAGACCGACAGGTAGCAGACCCCCAGGTTTAAAAAGGTAAGACTCACTATAGCGTGTCGGAGGAGGTTTTCTTCTACATTACCGGGACATACCCCACCGGTCTCCGCTACAGCGTGCTCTCTGAAAACACAATCATCGCTGGCAGAGGGGAGGGGTTGGTGCTGACGTTGGAAAGTTGCTCAGTAACTGCAACCCCCAGGAGAATTTTTCCATGACAGAAAAAAAAAAAAAAATAGTATGTCGGTGTAACAGGTTAACCCATGACCTGCCAGTTCAGGTAAACGACATGGAGATGGGTTACCAGAGGAAACACACAGGTCAGGGCATGGAGAATGCCGAAGCTGAAGGTGCCAACCCCAGGTCCTTACGTCTGGAGGGGACAAGATCTAAAAAGGAAAGTCCATTCACACCGAAAACCAAAGATAAAAAGGCTTTTTACAACTACTAGAAAGAAAAACCATCAGACGACATTTGCAAGCTATTTTTCCCTGTAGTCGCAACAATGGGGCAATTACGAAATCCACTTGTCACACGGTCAAAAGTGGAGAAGATCTAAGAAGGGTAAAAGGGGCTAGAGGCTCGGCACACATCACATTCCGTCCTTTTCACTAGAAGAAAGATAACAACGTGCTTCGCTAATATTACTATTAAAATGACGGACATCTCAAGACCCAAATGAAGTCAAAGGGGTCAGTTTGGAGTAGTCTGCGTCCATCTTGGGATGGAGCAGTTTTCTTCAGAAGTTCTCCAATTCTGTTCCTATAACAGAGCAGAACATTGAAGCTCTGAGCATCAGTGTCCATGACAGATCTGCCGGGTGAGTATGGACACATCTTTTGGGGTCCAAGTGTCCTAAGGTCAGCCTGGTTTCCTGTAATATTGGCAATGAGAATACGACTTCAGGCTGCGATATTCCTACAGTCGTAAAAAGAAAAAAATCCTGAAAGACGCTCCGAGAGACCACATCAACCCGAGTGTGAACAGGGCAATAAGGCCCCATACACATTAGATGACAATTGGCCAGATCATCAGATTTCACAGGGACTGACCGGCAATCTGACCGGGAGAGAAGTAGACTTTCAGCGCCCGATCCTTTTGTTTTATGGAAAGAGAAGTCACTGCCGAATAGGTCTGCTAGTGGCTTTCTACTGTCTGCCCGTTTTAGAAAACACACGAATGTTCAAGTGGCTGGCGGCCGGACCGAGCGCCCCGGACAGGCGGCTGGCGGCCGGACCGAGCGCCCCGGACAGGCGGCTGGCAGCCGGACCAAGCACCCCGGACAGGCGGCTGGCAGCCGGACCGAGCACCCCGGACAGGCGGCTGGCGGCCGGACCGAGCTCCCCGGACAGGCGGCTGGCGGCCGGACCGAGCGCCCCGGACAGGCGGCTGGCGGCCGGACCGAGCGCCCCGGACAGGCGGCTGGCGGCCGGACCGAGCGCCCCGGACAGGCGGCTGGCGGCCGGACCGAGCGCCCCGGACAGATGGCTGCAGTGGTGGCTGATCGTTCATGTGTCAAACATCTCATGTGTATGTCCGGCTTTAAAGTGCACACAGCTGTGATGAGCAGATGATTTTTCAGGATGGAAAACCAGTTACAGAGGGGCTTGTATATAAAACGTCATCTACGTATTGTCATCAACAGCACATTAACGGATTAGTGGATTCTCACTTTATTGTTTCCAATCTAAAAATAATAATCTGCGCAAATCTACAGCACAATCTGTCCAATTTGGTGCAGATATTGCCGTGGGGACAAAGTCCTGGGAGGACGTGGCCATAAGCTGCTCTAGAAAAGTGTTAATTAATATATATATATATATATATATATGTGTGTATATATCAATATTATAAATATTAATAATAATAATAATAATAATAATAATAATAATAATAATAATAATAATAATAATTTATATATATATATATATATATATATATATATGTGTATATATCAATATTATAAATATTATTAATAATAATAATAATAATAATAATAATTTATATATATATATATATATATATCAATATTATAAATATTATTAATAATAATAATAATAATAAATAATTTATATATATATATATATATATATATATATATATATATATATATATATATATATATATATATATATATATATATATATATATATATATATATATATATATATATATATATATATATATACACACACACACACACACACACACAAACAAAATAAACTTCACTGTCAATCATCAATGGATCTCCGACACTGCAGCTGTGGGAGACATGCTGGGCGTTGTAGTGTCACAGCATCTGGAGGCCGTAGGCTTCTGATCCCTGCGTTGCACTATAGGTGGGTTCTTATAAACACAGGGGGGCCCTTTAAATCCTGCAAAGGACCAAATAATACAGTAAAAGCTGGTATAAGAAATACCTGCTCACCTGGTAGTCAGCAGCTCCTGCAGCCGGCGGTCTCTGTGCACAAGATTAGCTCCTGTCGGGGAGACAGATAATGCTTTGCATAAGGCAGCTTAACATCTGCACCGCCGCTCTCCGGAGGCATCTAGGGACAAAGCTGGATTATACAGGAGCAATCAAGCCCGGGGTCCACAGGGAGTATTGTGCAGAAATTGGATTTGATGAACTTTTGCACCCCAAATTAGGGCTTCTGTGCACAGATGTCGCCCATCTCCAGCCTGCAGATGTGATACCACAACTCCCACCTGATAACAGGATACTGGGAGCTGTGGTTTGCGAAGAGCCAGTGCTCCATAGACACAGATAAGCAAAGAAATATTATAAACGCCCTATTGAATCTACATACAACCTGTATACATATATTTATTGTGCACAGTTCCTAAATTACAATTTAAATATAAAGTCAAAAGCTGCGTTAACAATTATGAAGGCTTCAGAGCTGAAATCACCCAAATTCAACAGTGGTTAAAAAAAAAAATGTTCACAGATCTCTTTCAGATCCTTTGTGATCGATGATTAATTCTAAAGGAACTTAGCTCATCGGTATCTAGTGACCAGCTTGCTGATGGTTTCCAATAATCTCTGGACTATAAGGGTATGGTCACAAAGCTGCATTTGCAATTATGAAGGCTTCAGAGCTGAAATCTCCCATAATTCACCTCCTGTTGAAAAAATATTCATAGATCTCTTTCCGATCCTTTGTGATCAGTGATAAATTCTACAGCTTAGCTAATAAGTAATGACCAGCTTGCAGACTGTTTCCAATAATCTCTGGACTATAAAGTCACAAAGCTGCATTCACGATTATGAAGGCTTCAGAGCTGAAATCTCCCATAATTCACCACTGGTTAAAAGAAATGTTCATAGATCTCTTTCAGATCGGTGATTAATTCTACAGGAGCTTAGGTAGCTCAGTGGTTAGCACTGCAGTCTTGCAGCGCTGGGGTCCTGGGTTCAAATCCCACCAAGGACACCATCTGCAAGGAGTTTGTATGTTCTCCCCGTGTTTGCGTGGGTTTCCTCCGGGTTCTCCGGTTTCCTCCCACACTCCAAAGACATACAGATAGGGAATTTAGATTGTGAGCCCCAATGGGGACAGTGTTGCCAATGTACATAAAGCGCTGTGGAATTAATAGCGCTATATAAATGAATAAAATTATTATTATTATTATTATTATTATTATTATTATTATTATTAATGACCAGCTTGCTGATGGTTTCCAATAATCTCTGGACTATAAGTGTACAAAGCTGCATTTGCGATTATGAAGGCTTCAGAGCTGAAATCACCCATAATTCGCCGCTGGTTCAAAATATTCATAGATCTCTTTCAGCTCGGTTAGGTTAAGAATTCTACAAGAGCTTAGCCAATAGGTATTTAATGACCAGCTTGCTGACGGTTTCCAATAATTGCTGGACTATAAGGGTATGTTCACACTCCTTTCTTCCCCTCCCTCCCCCCCCAAAAAAAAAAAAAAAAAAAAGTATCCCGTAAATCTGAATGAGGTGTTTTCTTCAGAATGTGCTTAGTTTCTTCCAAATCCCAATCAATGGACAGGTGATGAAATTTTGGAAAAATCGGCCACGAGTACAATATATGTATTTACTGTAGGGTATTGATATGTAAGACTGATCGTCCCTAGAGAAGAACAGGGGGGTCCCTGACCTGCTACGTCAGGTGGGCGACACATCCAGTGGAGGTGAGGGGGCCGCACACGCTGGCTGGAAGTGAGCAGAGGGTAGAGAGATCCCCCTGGTGGGTAAGGGGTTATTGCTGATGGTTTCCCTCTGCTAGCCCTGGTGAAGCAGCTGCTGGAGGCTGGCCTCCCCTGGAGGTGGGGAGATCACACCCTGCTGTTTGTTCAGTCAGACAGGAATTTCTGACACAGAACTTTGGAATTTCTGACAACTCCATTCAACAGAAAAAAAGACCGAAATAACCGGTATCAAGTCCTCACCTCTCCCTGTATCAGGTCTGTGCATCGCCTCGGCCTCTAAATATGGGGGCAAAAACAAAACACAAACCTAAGCTTAGATGTCAACGTCGCCTGTAGCTGTAACCTGAAGGGACTGTGTTCACCCTAAGGCCGTGTGAAGCTGACCTGCAGTACTGAACACAGCCAAAAGACAAGAGTGGCGCTGTTTATAGAAAAAAAAAAAAAAATACCCTAATTTTTTTCTAACTCTAGAGAACTTCCTTAAAGGAAATGTGTCATCAGAAAATTAGCTATTGGTTAAAACAAGTTTAATTTTTTCCCCCTCAAATATTCCATATCACTATGTACAGTATCTATAAAAACATGAACTCTTTACGCTGTCTAAAAGGCCTAATAGATTCATTCTTCCTGTTCAAGACACTTTATATAACAGATTACACAGAATACACTATTTACAATAGGGGATGTCACAGCTCACCTCCTCCTCCTGTACAGTGACTGATATTTATTGTATATACCGTAGATAACAGGATCCACTATTTACAATAGGGGATGTCACAACTCACCTACTCCTATACAATGACTGATAACATCTCTCTATACAGTAGATAACACAAGATTCACCATTCACATATGTGATGTCACTGCTCACTTCCTCCTGTATAATGAGTGATAACCTTTAAATACAGTAGGATACAACATTTACAATAGGTGATGTTCGTCATTATACAGGAGGAGGTGAGCTGTGACATCACCTATTGTAAATGTATCCTACTGTATTTAAAGGTGTTATCAGTCATACAGGAGGAGGTGAGCTGTGACATCACCTATTTTAAATGTTGTATCCTACTGTATATAAAGGTGTTATTCATTATACAGGAGGAGGTGAGCCGTGACAACACCTTTAAATACAGTAGGATACAACATTTACAATAGGTGATGTCGCCTCCCCCTCCTGTATAATGACTGATAACACCTCTATATACAGTAGATAACACAGGATCCACCATTCACAATAGGTGATGTCACAGCTCACCTCCTCCTATACAATAACTAACAACACCTCTATATACAGTAGCATACACCATTCAAAATAGGTGATGTGACCGCTCACCTCCTCCCCCTCCTGTACAATGAGTAATAACACCTACATACAATAGATAATACAGTAGATCCACCATTAACAGTAGGCGATATCACAGCTCACCTCCATCCGTGCTCAGTTTATGCTTCTATACAAACAGGTCTGAGTCAGTCTTTTGTTGCTAATATTCATGTGATTAATAGGAAGTAGGAATCTAATATTAGACCTACTGGCCAAAGAAAAATCTATTTATATTTTTTATTATTTTATAATTTTTTTTATTTAATGATATGAAAAAGAAAGAAAAAAAATCTGAATTGAAAACAGCCATTTTCTGATCACACATTCCCTTTAAATTTGAGCATTTTACCTAATAAATATAAAAAAAATAAAAAAAAAACCAAAGGAATAAAAGCGGATGAGCACAAATTTCTCTCTGTAACTGGAATGGATTCAAGGGCAACTGGGAGACTTAAAACACAGACTAAATAATGGTGACACCAGGTCTGTGCTATCAGCGAGATAAAAGATTATCCACGGAGCAGACGTGTTCTTCTGACATAACAGTGCGCATGGGGGAAAGAGGCAAAAGGAAGTACTCCCATCAGCCAGCCGCATGGTGCAACATTGTGATCATCCACAAGGGTCCAGTCAGGCCTGGCTCATTATTTTATTTATATTTATATATATATATATATATATATATTATATACATACATACATACATACATACATACACATACATACATATATTATATAAAAAAATATTTATTTTTTTTGGACAGTTTATTTTACCATAAAGAGCATTTTGGATTCATGTTCGACTGCAAAAACATTTTTTTTGGGACATTCAGGCTGAAATACAGCGCCACACCTGTCCGCAGGTTGTGTGTGGTATTACATTAATTATCAATCACTACAGGTCTGATGACTCTGACTTAAAGGGGTAGTCTAAAAAAACATCAATGGAGCCAATTCCCAGCAATCACACGACGGGGGTGGAAGGGGGGGGGGGGCACTTGGAAATAACAGCACGGTGACAAAATAACAAGCGGAACAAAAAAAAAAATGAGAGCTGAAGCTGACAGGAAACAGGAGAAAGTGACACTGAGCGTACACGTGTAGGTAGAAACGAGTAATGCCTCTACTGCGGAGTGTACGGCTCAAACTTCCCCCAAAATTTGGAAAGTCTGGTTAAAAAGGTTTTTATTTGAAATGCGGAGACACTTTCTACAAACAAATATTCTCTTCATTGCCCAAAACAACCAATCACAGTGCAGCTTTCATTGTACCAGAGCTGTTTAAGAAATGAAAGCCGAGCTCTGATTGGTTGCTATGGGCAACTAAGACTTGATTGTGACAGAGAGGCCTAAATGAGGCCTACTAGCCAACAAATACAACTGCTCCAACTGGAAAACAAATCCAGAATGAACACCAGGCTCATAACACTACTTGATAAAAAGGAGGATTAAGTCATTTAAAGGGGAACATGAGTGAAAAATGTTTCCTGATACATCAGAGAGATGATGGTTTGGTGAAGGCTTCAGGGCCCCTGCAGGTTGCGGTGCCTTCAGGGCCCCTGCGTCTTCAGGGCTCCCGCGGGACGCCGCGTCTTCAGGGCTCCCGCGGGACGCCGCGTCTTCAGGGCTCCCGCGGGACGCCGCGTCTTCAGGGCTCCCGCGGGACGCCGCGTCTTCAGGGCTCCCGCGGGACGCCGCGTCTTCAGGGCTCCCGCGGGACGCCGCGTCTTATGTACTGAGCTATTCAGCGGACTGCAAGACTAACTCTGTACATGGCCGCCCTAGTAGGACCCCATCCTGGAGCTTTTATGACCTCTACTGCCTTAAACATAAATAAAATTGAGTCGGTCCCTTTGCTGCTATAAGTTTCGCCTTTTCTTGAAAGGCTTTCTATACGGTTTGGGAGGTGTCTTAAGGAATATTTGCCCCTTCATACAAAATAGCATTTGTGAGGTCAGACCCTGATGTTCAAGGAGGAGAGCACAGGATCACAATCTGCATTACTGGTGTTGGATGGGGTTGAGGTCCGGACTCTGTGTGGCTGGTCATGTTCTTCCACCAAACTCCCTCAACCATGGCCTTATGGACATTGTACAGTGGGCACAATCATGGGGAACAGAAAGGGGCCTTTCCAAACTGGAAGCTACAAACTGACCAAGATGTCTTCACTTGAACTAAAGGACTGAGGCCAACCCCTTAACAAAAAATAAATAAATAAAGCATGATTATTCGTCCTCCATCAAACTGTACAGTGGACACAATGCAATCAGGAAGGTAACATCCTCCTGGTATTCACCAAACCCAGACCCACTCCATCTGGCGCTTGGCATTGTGCTTGGTGACGTACGGCTCGGCATTGTGCTTGGTGATGTACAGCTCGGCATTGTGCTTGGTGATGTACGGCTCGGCATTGTGCTTGGTGACGTACAGCTCGGCATTGTGCTTGGTGATGTACAGCTCGGCATTGTGCTTGGTGACGTACGGCTCGGCATTGTGCTTGGTGATGTACGACTCGGCATTGTGCTTGGTGACGTACGGCTCGGCATTGTGCTTGGTGACGTACGGCTCGGCATTGTGCTTGGTGACGTACAGCTCGGCATTGTGCTTGGTGACGTACGGCTCGGCATTGTGCTTGGTGATGTACGGCTCAGCATTGTGCTTGGCGATGTACGGCTCGGCATTGTGCTTGGTGACATACGACTCGGCATTGTGCTTGGTGACGTACGGCTCGGCATTGTGCTTGGTGACGTACGGCTCGGCATTGTGCTTGGTGACGTACAGCTCGGCATTGTGCTTGGTGACGTACGGCTCGGCATTGTGCTTGGTGACATACGACTCGGCATTGTGCTTGGTGATGTACAGCTGCTGCAGTTTTCGACCATGAAGCCCCCGACGGGCGCAGGGTTTGTGCTGATGTTACCCGAACCAGAGGAGATCTGGTTTCTGCAGTTATGGAGTCAGCAGAGCGGTGGGGACTTTTCTGCCCTGTGCTCCTCAGCACTCGGCCCCCCGCTCTGTAAAGTTAAAGGGTCTCCATTTGGTGCCTGAGTTGCTGCAGTTCCTTCGACTTTTCAATATCATCACTCACAGGTGATGGGGGAATACTTAGAAGGGAAGAAATGTCATGAACGGACTTGTTATACCAGTGGCTCCTATTACAGGACTGCACTGGTATCAGTGAGCTCTTTACCTCTAGGAGTTCTGTCATGTTAGCAAAGGCAGATGTCATGTTGGGAGGCCGGATGTTAGGGTTAAGGAGCCGGATGTTATACATCGGTTGCGAGGGTCCAGACGTTATACACCAGGAGGAGGGCCGAGGGTCTGGATGTTCTATACCGGAGGGGTGTCCGAAGGGCCATATCTTATACACCAAGAGGGGGCGAGGAACCGGACGTTATACACCGGGGGCCATGAAAATAAATTAAAAACCTGAATTGAATGATTGAGACGTGTCTTTTATAGTGTATATGGATAGTGTATGGACATATAATGTCCCATATACACTATATGCTTAGTTCGGGCAGCATTATTCTACCGTCTGGTTCATTTACACATCCTACATATTAATTGGCGACTTTATGCCGCCTAATAACACACTCCTAAAGTGTCTAAAATCACCAGGGTGGAGCATTTCTTGAAATGAGCAGTAATGCTGACTGTTTCCTTATATAAGTGTTCGTGGGTGGAATTGCTCCTGTGTAAGAGGTATCAGAGGATTAAGGTGCCACTGAAAGGGATTGACTGATTCACACATGCTCACCCTATGTTTTAAAAACAGGTTTTTCCAAGTAGCTCTGAAAATAGGTGAGGGATGGGTGCGTTTCCAGGGGTTATATTTAGAAGCATGTAAATAACTCGAAGAGACAATATAACCCAACCTCGGATATCTATTCTTATCAAACAAAACACGCTGTGCTCAGTCCAATGCCACATGCAAACTGAGGGACAGCATCCAGAGGAGGAGGAGGAGGAGGAGGAGAAGGCCTGGTACATGGGTCTGAGGGCATCTGAAGACCTTCTGGTCCTCTCCAGCTGTAATTACCAATCCTAAAGGAGCTGACCACTGGCGATAGATGGTTGTCAGCTCAGACCCTCACTACTAATGCATGCAAGGCTGACTTGGAAAGGTTTCCCATAAACAGCATTTATCACCTACCCGCAAGTGATAAATGTATAATCGGAGATGGTCCAACTGCAAGACCCCCGCCAAACCCAAGAATAAAGCAATAGTCAGCCTGCATGATCATTGCCGGGTCATTCAGTTGCATTACCACTGAACTCACAAAAGGAGCCCCCTGTTATTGAGATTAGTGGGGTCCCAGAAGTCAGACCACCACTGATCCTGTGGACAGGCAATAAAGGTTGGTGATGGGAAAACCCATACATAATAGATAGAAGTTAGTTACTGGTTGAACTAATCTTATGTCACCACTGGACTCTGCTGCAGCGACTTCTACTCCGATCGCCAGACGACGCTGCGTTCCTGCCGTGGTTAGTGCTGGTGATGGGAGAGGAGTCGATGCCAGCGGCGCCAGTGGGTGCAGACTCCGATCATCCACTGGGCTGGGTTTCCTTGGGATCTGCACTACCACTGGCTGACTGTAGGTGGCGTGTGTCTTCCAGCTGAGGTTACCATCATTCAGCTACACCCAATGGCAAGACACCACAACCTTCTTAATTCCCCTCCTGTCTGCTGACCACTGCCAGAGAGAGTTCTGATATTCTGGTTCCTGTTCCATTTAGTGATTCTGGTGTTCTGACTTCTGCTTGTTTCCTGACTACCTTTCTGCCTGTTTATGTACCTCACTTCCCGATCCGGATTTGACCTCTACTTCGTTTTCTGATTACGTCCTTGCCGGCCGGTTTTGTCCTTGCTCTGCTATTCCTAGTTTGACCCTACTGTCTAGGACTGCAGCCTTCCACAGGTAGTGATCACCTTAGGCCCTGTGTAATTCCAAATCCCTGTATAGGGTTAAAGGGTTTCAGGGTTCTGGGGGGTCCTGTTTGGTGAGTGGCTTCCCTCTAGCTTGTCCATTACAGCCTGTCTGAGTCTGTGGATCCAGGCAGGCGTTACAACTGAAGATTGTTTCACCGACGGGCCATATCGGAACTTAAACCGTCCGCCAAAGTGGCCATATCGGAACTTGGCCATACATAATCTTCCTAGCGTCTTTCCAACTGATAATATCACCAGTCGACTTGAACGATCGTTCTTTCTTAAATTTCACCCGATGATTATTTGTTGTGGTCAGTTTCATAAACTTCATTGTAATGTTTATGGGGCCCTATAAGTTCTGTTCACACTACTGCAGGAAGGAATGAAGGAAAGAAAGGAAGGGAAGGAAAGAAAGGAAGGGAAGGAAAGAAAGGAGGGAAGGAAAGAAAGGAAGGGAAGGAAAGAAAGGAAGGGAAGGAAAGAAAGGAAGGGAAGGAAAGAAGGAAGGGAAGGAAAGAAAGGAAGGAAGGAAAGAAAGGAAGGGAAGGAAAGAAAGGAAGGGAAGGAAAGAAAGGAAGGGAAGGAAAGAAAGGAAGGGAAGGAAAGAAAGGAAGGGAAGGAAAGAAAGGAAGGGAAGGAAAGAAAGGAAGGGAAGGAAAGAAAGGAAGGGAAGGAAAGAAAGGAGGGAAGGAAAGAAAGGAAGGGAAGGAAAGAAAGGAAGGGAAGGAAAGAAAGGAAGGGAAGGAAAGAAAGGAAGGGAAGGAAAGAAAGGAAGGGAAGGAAAGAAAGGAAGGGAAGGAAAGAAAGGAAGGGAAGGAAAGAAAGGAAGGGAAGGAAAGAAAGGAAGGAAGGAAGAAAGGAAGAAGGAAGAAGGAAGGGAAGGAAAGAAAGGAAGGAAGGAAAGAAAGGAAGGGAAGGAAAGAAAGGAAGGGAAGGGAAAGAAAGGAAGGGAAGGGAAGAAAGGAAGGGAAGGGAAGAAAGGAAGGGAAGGGAAGGAAAGAAAGGAAGGGAAGGAAAGAAAGGAAGGGAAGAAAGAAAGGAAGGGAAGGAAAGAAAGGAAGGGAAGGAAAGAAAGGAAGGGAAGGAAAGAAAGGAAGGAAGGAAAGAAAGAAGGGAAGGAAAGAAAGAAGGGAAGGAAAGAAAGAAGGAAGGAAAGAAAGAAGGGAAGGAAAGAAAGAAGGGAAGGAAAGAAAGAAGGAAGGAAAGAAAGAAGGGAAGGAAAGAAAGAAGGGAAGGAAAGAAAGAAGGGAAGGAAAGAAAGAAGGGAAGGAAAGAAAGAAGGGAAGGAAAGAAAGAAGGGAAGGAAAGAAAGAAGGAAGGAAAGGGAAGGAAAGAAAGAAAGAAGGGAAGGAAAGAAAGAAGGGAAGGAAAGGGAAGGAAAGAAAGAAGGAAGAAAGGAAGGAAAGAAAGAAGGGGAAGGAAAGGGAAGGAAAGAAAGAAGGGAAGGAAAGGGAAGGAAAGGGAAGAAGAAGAAAGAAGGGAAGGAAGAAAGAAGGGAAGGAAAGGGAAGGAAAGAAAGAAGGAAGGAAAGAAAGAAGGAAGGAAAGAAAGAAGGGAAGGAAAGAAAGAAGGGAAGGAAAGAAGAAGGGAAGGAAAGAAAGAAGGAAGAAAGAAAGAAGGGAAGGAAAGAAAGAAGGGAAGGAAAGGAAAGAAAAGAAAGGAAAAAAAAGAAAAGAAAGAAGGGAAGGAAGGAAGGAAGGAAGGAAGGAAGGAAGGAAGGAAGGAAGGAAAGAAAGAAAGAAAATATTGCCATAAACTGATGTTAAAATAGGGAATCCAAATGAATCATATGATGGGAAGCAAAGGGGAAAATTGGATTGAAAGAGCAAAATGATCTTTGGAGTCTCTACACAGGTTTAGTGGCACAGTCCCCTGTTCTGCCCCAATATAATGGATCACACCCCCCCCCCCCCCCCCCCCCACAGAGGAGATCCCGTAGAGGTGACTCCACATGAGCTCGATGAGCAAATGACGCCCATTTTCTCTACTTTGCTGGAGCCAAACAGTGGTCTACAATTGTTAAAACATCCACAGGCAACTAACCGCAGTCTAAAGACCATGAGCAGCTCCAGTACACAGAGCAGGTGTGAACTTTCAATTATCATTGGTAGAGCTAATAAGAGCAGCCATTGTGCAGCCAAAAAACAACAGAGGCTAGTGGGGGGGGGGGGTCATTTTATTTTGCAAGGAAATAGCTCTCTCACCTGCAAAACCATTAGTTTGCAAGGTTTTGCATATGAAAGAATTAATCCCCTCCTTCCCTTCCAAGGAAAATCAAGTTACTGTTTACAAGCAACTTGAAAGTTGCAGAGGCTCCGGGACCTGGTAACTTTGGGGCTGATCCATCTGGATTTAGCCTGTAGGTTTCATTCCTGATTTTAGCTTACAAAAAGCAATGAAGCACTTATCACCCTATGGCCGTCAGCGCATCCCTGGCATTCCGAGAATCTGCAGATTACTAGAAAATAAAGAACGTCTGATGCCTGGAGGACAAAGAGCCTCACTATGAAGGTGGCAGTGATGGCAGCCATACCGAAGAGCGCCGCACCTCCCGGCTAGAAGTACTGAAACCTCCTCAACAACTGACAATTCACCATGACACGTCACAACTAGTGATGAGCGGGCACTACCATGCTCTGGTGGTCTATACTCGTACCTAGTGATGAGCGGGCACTACCATGCTCTGGTGGTCTATACTCGTACCTAGTGATGAGCGGGCACTACCATGCTCTGGTGGTCTATACTCGTACCTAGTGATGAGCGGGCACTACCATGCTCTGGTGGTCTATACTCGTACCTAGTGATGAGCGGGCACTACCATGCTCTGGTGGTCTATACTCGTACCTAGTGATGAGCGGGCACTACCATGCTCGGGTGGTCTATACTCGTACCTAGTGATGAGCGGGCACTACCATGCTCTGGTGGTCTATACTCGTACCTAGTGATGAGCGGGCACTACCATGCTCTGGTGGTCTATACTCGTACCTAGTGATGAGCGGGCACTACCATGCTCGGGTGGTCTATACTCGTACCTAGTGATGAGCGGGCACTACCATGCTCTGGTGGTCTATACTCGTACCTAGTGATGAGCGGGCACTACCATGCTCTGGTGGTCTATACTCGTACCTAGTGATGAGCGGGCACTACCATGCTCAGGGGCTCGAGTCTCGTAACCAGCAGTTGGATGCTCAGATGGGCGCAACTAGAGTACCTTAGTATAATGGAAGTCAATGGGGAACTCTTCTGGAAAAATGTTCGAGTTTTCCGTTGACTTCCATTATAGTCAATACACGAGTTGAGCCCGTCCGAGTGTTTGACTGCTGGTTAAGAGTACCGAGCATGGTAGTGCCCACTCATCACTAGTTACGAGCACCCGAGCATGTAAGTGTAATTAGTGATGAGCGAGCACTACCATGCTCGGGTGCTCAGTACTCGTAACTAGTGATGAGTGGGCACTACCATGCTCGGGTGCTCAGTACTCGTAACTAGTGATGAGTGGGCACTACCATGCTCGGGTGCTCAGTACTCGTAACTAGTGATGAGCGGGCACTACCATGCTCGGGTGCTCAGTATTCGTAACTAGTGATGAGCGGGCACTACCATGCTCGGGTGCTCAGTACTCGTAACTAGTGATGAGCGGGCACTACCATGCTCGGGTGCTCAGTACTCGGAACTAGTGATGAGCAGGCAAGTACAGAGCACCCGAGCATGGTAGTGCCCGCTCATCACTAGTTACCAGTACTGAGCTCCTGAGCATGGTAGTGGCCGCTCATCACTAGTTACTAGTACTGAGCTCCTGAGCATGGTAGTGCCCGCTCATCACTAGTTACCAGTACTGAGCTCCTGAGCATGGTAATGCCCGCTCATCACTAGTTACCAGTACTGAGCACCTGAGCATGGTAGTGCCCGCTCATCACTAGTTACTAGTACTGAGCTCCTGAGCATGGTAGTGCCCGCTCATCACTAGTTACTAGTACTGAGCTCCTGAGCATGGTAGTGCCCGCTCATCACTAGTTACGAGTACCGAGCACCTGAGCATGGTAGTGCCCGCTCATCACTAGTTACCAGTACTGAGCACCTGAGCATGGTAGTGCCCGCTCATCACTAGTTACAAGTACTGAGCACCCGAGCATGGTAGTGCTCGCTCATCACTAGTTACCAGTACTGAGCACCTGAGCATGGTAGTGCCCGCTCATCATTACTCACAACATAAAACTTTGCACGTGCACACGACAAAAAAGCAATGAAAATTGGGGATGGTGGAAATCTGATAGGGCCGATCAGATCTCTAAGGCACGAGCCACTTTCGGCTCAGGTTACCAGGTTTCCTTATGGCAACAGAAGATGAATGATAGTCAGAGCTCATGTGACCATCTTATCTACTCACCGTCAGTCCTCATCCTACGGCTTTGGTCAGGCAACATGCAGATGACACTGCGGCGTGTGACAAATCATTGCATCGTAGCAGCGTAAATATCTATGTTCCATCGGTCAGCTGCTAGATTCAAAACTACAACTCCCAGCACGACCGGATAACCGCAGGCTGTCAGGGCATGCTGGGAGTTGTAGTTGAGAAGCTGCTAAAGAGCCAAAGATAATCAATGTCTCCCCCATAAAACCTCCGCTCTGAACTTACGGATGCTCCGTGCTCCTCAGCACCGCAGACCATTGATCCACTGGGCTCCAAATCGCTGCCGATGAAGTCGTCTTCAGACTCCTCAAAGGATGAAGCCGAGGAGAGACCGGAGGAGCTGGACAACTTGCGTAGAAAAAGGGAAGGCACCGGGGACCCTCCGCAGCCACTGTCCGAGCAAGGCGACTCGGCCTCACCCGAGAGGGGGACGTCAAGGCTGAACCCCGTTTCTAGGAACTGGGGAGACAGAGACGGGGGCAGGCAGCGCTTGGGACTGACATCTCGGGTGACAATAAGTCTCGGGATGGCATAGCTGTGGGTGTCAGAGTTCAGAATAAAAGGGGGTCCCCTTCGGTTTAACAGAGAATCGCCACTCTGCGCGGTTTTGGGGGGGCAGTCTGTATCCGGGGGAGTAATGGTTAATTTAGGGCCACCGATTCCAGAGTCAGTAGTCCACAGTTCCTCAATGGGACAACGATGAGGGTGATGGTTCGATCCCATGTTCCCATCCGGGGGCACAACAGAGATGGTGACGTGCGATAAAACCCCTCCGCTCTGGGTCGTGGTGGCTTCACAAAGGGGTCTTCTGGAAGTTTGTTCCCCCTCTATGGGGTGATGGACTCCGTTCTCTCTACAGTTACCATCCACGTGGTCCAAAGTGTCCAACCCTTGGCCGCCAGTTGCATCCGTCCGCCCGGTACCCTCTAGGGTCCGTTCTGTGCCCTCCGATATGCGGAAACCGTCAGCAGGTGACCCCAAGACCGTCTTCTTCCCATCTTCCAACCATGATCTTTCTTTGGCGGTGGCCGGACCGGGCTTGGCGGCATTGCACTTGGACATATCCCTTCTGAGCCGCCCACCCTGCCCATCCAGTCTCATGTCAGGTGTGCCCGGCGCTGTGCCCTGGTCAGCAGACAATGGACCCAAGTCCAATGATCCACAATCTGCTGAAATACTCTGTGCTGCGCTGCCTCTAAGCCTATTACCAGTTACACTCTGCACTGTACTGGGTGCAGCGCTGCTGCCAGCATCAGACCTTTCCTGGATGAGACTTGCTGATGGTTTCCCTTCTAGTTCAGGCTGCTGTAGACTTAGTTTCTGCTTTCTTCTATTAGGCGGCTGCCTCCTGCCCTTTTCCGGACAAGCGAGCTCCTCAGCCGGGCTTTTGTCTTCTCTTCTCCGCCTCCTTCGCACTCGGAGGCGCTTCTTCCACTCTCCGCCAGCGGAGAAACCTACAGCAGCCTTCGCTGCGCGATCTGAATAGTTTTGTCCCATCACAGCCACCGTTACACGGAGATTCCCTCCTACTATGAATAAACGTCACCAATCAGAACACAGTGGGCGCTGTCTGGCTCTAGGCAACGCGTTGAGCGCAGCGATATCACTGCGCATCGAGAACTTTTATTCTCTAGATTCTAAACAGTATTCCTCCGCATTATAGTTGGGCGCCTTTAAAAAGTAGTCCCGTGAGTTATTTCTGCAGGAATCTCGGTTCTGTTATTTTCACGGAGCTCTTCCTCTTTACAGTCTTATCTGTGGAGATACAAACATTACACAGTGTAAACCAGTGGCAGCAAGCACCGGGAGAGAACAATCGGTGAAAGTCATTGATAACAGAATGAAGCGGGGGTTTTAGGGGGATGTCATTGTTTTACTGACATAGCATTGAAGGGGTATTCCCATTTCTAAGATCCTATCCTAATATGTAGCAGATCTAATAATAATATTAGCAAATATCTCCAATTAGAAATGTAGTATAGTTCTCCATATATATATATATATATATATATATAGATATATATATATATATATATATATATATATATATATATATATATATCTATATATATATATATATATATATATATAAAAAGCTGAGTGTATATATGTATGTATATGTATGTCCGGTAAAGGAATCCGCACCGTTGAATTTACAATCACAGAATTTTGCACAGACACTCTATGTGACTCATGGAACGTCATAGACTATGTTTTCAGGGGAAAATGTAACCCCGTGCATCTGTGCTTTACAGTTATTCGCCAAAAAACCTGCTTACGTCTGATTTTTCACTATAGGCAATGAAGGACATTGTTAGTATAAGAAGCTTATGTGTCAGATATTATGATTTTGGTGGAGAGACGGATAGAGAGACAAAGAGACAGAGACGGATAGCGATAGAGACAGACAGAGACAAAGAGAGACACAGAGAGAGAGACGGCTAGCGATAGACAGAGAGAAACAGACAGACGGATAGCAATAGAGACAGAGAGAGACAAAGAGAGACAGATAGCGATAAAGACAGACAGAGACAGAGAGACAAAAAGTGAGACAGACAGACGGATAGCAATAGAGACCGAGAGAGACAAAAGGACAGAGAGAGACAAAGAGAGAGAGAAACAGAGAGACAGATAGCAATAGAGACAGACAGAGAGACAAAGAGAGAGACAGAGAGACAGATAGCAATAGAGACAGACAGAGAGACAAAGAGAGAGACAGACAAAGAGACAGAGAGAGACAAAGAGAAAGACAGAAAGAGTCAAAGAGAGAGAGACAGATAGCGATAGAGATAGACAGAGAGACAAAAAGTGAGACAGACAGAGAGGTGGATAGCAATAGAGACCGAGAGAGACAAAGAGAGACAGAGAGAGACAAAGAGAGAGAGAAACAGAGAGACAGATAGCAATAGAGACAGACAGAGAGACAAAGAGAGAGACAGACAAAGAGACCGAGAGAGTCAAAGAGAGAGAGACAGATAGTGATAGAGACAGACAGAGAGACAAAAAGTGAGACAGACAGAGAGACGGATAGCAGTAGAGACAGAGAGAGACAAGGAGAGACAGATAGCGATAGAGACAGACAGAGACAGAGAGACAAAAAGTGAGACAGACAGAGAGCCGGATAGCAATAGAGACAGAGAGAGACAAAAAGACAGAGAGAGACAAAGAGAGAGACAGAGAGAGACAGATAGCAATAGAGACAGACAGAGAGACAAAGAGAGAGACAAAGAGACAGAGAGAGACAAAGAGAGAGAGAAAGAGAGACAGAGAGACAGATAGCAATAGAGACAGAGAGAGACAAAAAGACAGAGAGAGACAGATAGCAATAGAGACAGACAGAGAGACAATGAGAGAGACAGAGAGACAAAGAGACAGAGAGAGACAAAGAGACAGAGAGAGATAAAGAGAGAGAGAAAGAGAGACAGAGAGACAGATAGCAATAGAGACAGACAGAGAGACAAAAAGTGAGACAGACAAAGAGAGAGACAGAGAGAGAAAGACAGAGAGACAAAGAGAGAAAGACAGAGAGAGACAGACAGACAGAGACAAAGAGAGAGAGACAAAGAGAAAGACAGAGAGAGATAGTAACAGAGACAGACAGAGAAACAGAGAGAGACAAAGAGAGAGACAGAGACAGAAAGACAGACAGAGAGACAGACAGAGAGACGGATAGCGATAGAGATAGAGAGAGAGACAAAGAGAGACGGATAGCGAGAGAGACAGAGAGAGAAACAAAGAGAGAGACGGATAGCGATAGAGACAGAGAGAGAAACAAAGAGAGAGACGGATAGCGATAGAGACAGAGAGAGAAACAAAGAGAGAGACAGATAGCGATAGAGACAGAGAGAGACAAAGAGAGACAGATAGCGATAGAGACAGAGACAGAGAGACAAAACGTGAGACAGACAGAGAGACGGATAGCAATAGAGACAGAGAGAGACAAAAAGACAGAGAGAGAGAAAGAGAGAGACAGACAGATAGCAATAGAGACAGACAGAGAGACAAAGAGAGAGACAGAGAGACAGATAGCAATAGAGACAGACATAGAGACAAAGAGACAGAGAGAGACAAAGAGAGAGACAAAGAGAGAGACAAAGAGAGAGAGACAGATAGCGATAGAGACAGACAGAGAGACAAAAAGTGAGACAGACAAAGAGACGAAAAGTGAGACAGTTAGCAGTAGAGACAGAGAGAGACAGAGAGACAAAAAGTGAGACAGACAGAGAGGCGAATAGCAATAGAGACAGAGAGAGACAAAAAGACAGAGAGAGACAAAGAGAGAGACAGAGAGAGACAGATAGCAATAGAGACAGACAGAGAGACAAAGAGAGAGACAGAGAGACAGATAGCAATAGAGACAGACAGAGAGACAAAGAGAGAGACAGAGAGACAGATAGCAATAGAGACAGACAGAGAGACAAAGAGAGAGACAGACAAAGAGACAGAGAGAGACAAAGAGACAGAGAGAGACAAAGAGAGAGAGAAAGAGAGACAGAGAGACAGATAGCAATAGAGACAGACAAATAGAGACAGACAGAGAGACAAAGAGACAGAGAGAGACAAAGAGAGAGAGAAAGAGAGACAGAGAGACAGATAGCAATAGAGACAGACAGAGAGACAAAAAGTGAGACAGACAAAGAGAGAGACAGACAGAGACAGAGAGAGAGACAAAGAGAGAAAGACAGAGAGACAGAGAGAGACAGAGACAAAGAGAGAGAGACAAAGAGAAAGACAGAGAGAGATAGTGATAGAGACAGAGAGACAGTGAGAGACAAAGAGAGAGACAGAGACAGAAAGACAGACAAAGAGAGACAGAGAGAGACAGAGAGAGAGACAAAGAGAGAGACAAAGAGAGAGAGACAAAGAGACGGATAGCGATAGAAGAATCAATGGTGGAGATCGCTGCCCATTATGTCACCACATGTCGTAAGCTGAGGGGAACTAAAGACCTCCAAATGGACCATCATTCCCCAAATTGTGCCCCCAACACCTCATCCCCACAGCCCTAACCCACTCCTCTGTCACACTTCTTTTCTTGCTTTGGCAACACTAATTGTATTTTGGTCCTGCCAATAAAGCCTATTTGATTTGATTTGATTCGAGAGACAAAGAGAGAGAGACGGATAGTGAGAGAGACGGATAGCGAGAGAAACGGATAGCGAGAGAGACGGATAGCGAGAGAGACGGATAGCGAGAGAGACGGATAGCGAGAGAGACGGATAGCGAGAGAGACGGATAGCGAGAGAGACGGATAGCGAGAGAAACGGATAGCGAGAGAAACGGATAGCGAGAGAGACGGATAGCGAGAGAAACGGATAGCGAGAGAAACGGATAGCGAGAGAGACGGATAGCGAGAGAGACGGATAGCGAGAGAGACGGATAGCGAGAGAGACGGATAGCGAGAGAAACGGATAGCGAGAGAAACGGATAGCGAGAGAGACGGATAGCGAGAGAAACGGATAGCGAGAGAAACGGATAGCGAGAGAGACGGATAGCGAGAGAGACGGATAGCGAGAGAGACGGATAGCGAGAGAAACGGATAGCGAGAGAAACGGATAGCGAGAGAAACGGATAGCGAGAGAGACGGATAGCGAGAGAGACGGATAGCGAGAGAGACGGATAGCGAGAGAGATGGATAGCGAGAGAAACGGATAGCGAGAGAAACGGATAGCGAGAGAGACGGATAGCGAGAGAAACGGATAGCGAGAGAGACGGATAGCGAGAGAGACGGATAGCGAGAGAAACGGATAGCGAGAGAAACGGATAGCGAGAGAAACGGATAGCGAGAGAGACGGATAGCGAGAGAGACGGATAGCGCGAGAGACGGATAGCGAGAGAAACGGATAGCGAGAGAAACGGATAGCGAGAGAGACGGATAGCGAGAGAGACGAATAGCGAGAGAAACGGATAGCGAGAGAGACGGATAGCGAGAGAGACGGATAGCGAGAGAGACGGATAGCGAGAGAGACGGATAGCGAGAGAGACGGATAGCGAGAGAGACGGATAGCGAGAGAGACGGATAGCGAGAGAAACGGATAGCGAGAGAAACGGATAGCGAGAGAAACGGATAGCGAGAGAGACGGATAGCGAGAGAGACGGATAGCGAGAGAGACGGATAGCGAGAGAGACGGATAGCGAGAGAGACGGATAGCGAGAGAAACGGATAGCGAGAGAAACGGATAGCGAGAGAAACGGATAGCGAGAGAGACGGATAGCGAGAGAGACGGATAGCGAGAGAGACGGATAGCGAGAGAGACGGATAGCGAGAGAAACGGATAGCGAGAGAAACGGATAGCGAGAGAGACGGATAGCGAGAGAAACGGATAGCGAGAGAGACGGATAGCGAGAGAGACGGATAGCGAGAGAAACGGATAGCGAGAGAAACGGATAGCGAGAGAAACGGATAGCGAGAGAGACGGATAGCGAGAGAGACGGATAGCGAGAGAGACGGATAGCGCGAGAGACGGATAGCGAGAGAGACGACTAGCGAGAGAAACGGATAGCGAGAGAGACGGATAGCGAGAGAGACGAATAGCGAGAGAAACGGATAGCGAGAGAGACGGATAGCGAGAGAGACGGATAGCGAGAGAAACGGATAGCGAGAGAGACGGATAGCGAGAGAGACGGATAGCGAGAGAGACGGATAGCGAGAGAGACGGATAGCGAGAGAGACGGATAGCGAGAGAGACGGATAGCGAGAGAGACGGATAGCGAGAGAGACGGATAGCGAGAGAAACGGATAGCGAGAGAAACGGATAGCGAGAGAAACGGATAGCGAGAGAGACGGATAGCGAGAGAGACGGATAGCGAGAGAGACGGATAGCGAGAGAGACGGATAGCGAGAGAGACGGATAGAGAGAGAGACAGACGGAGAGAGACGGATAGCGAGAGAGACGGATAGCGAGAGAGACGGATAGCGAGAGAAACGGATAGCGAGAGAGACGGATAGCGAGAGAGACGGATAGCGAGAGAGACGGATAGCGAGAGAAACGGATAGCGAGAGAGACGGATAGCGAGAGAAACGGATAGCGAGAGAGACGGATAGCGAGAGAAACGGATAGCGAGAGAGACGGATAGCGAGAGAGACGGATAGCGAGAGAGACGGATAGCGAGAGAAACGGATAGCGAGAGAAACGGATAGCGAGAGAAAAGGATAGCGAGAGAGACGGATAGCGAGAGAAAAGGATAGCGAGAGAGACGGATAGCGAGAGAGACGGATAGCGAGAGAAACGGATAGCGAGAGAGATGGATAGCGGGAGAGACGGATAGCGAGAGAAACGGATAGCGAGAGAAACGGATAGCGAGAGAGATGGATAGCGAGAGAGACGGATAGCGAGAGAAACGGATAGCGAGAGAAACGGATAGCGAGAGAGACGGATAGCGAGAGAAACGGATAGCGAGAGAGACGGATAGCGAGAGAAACGGATAGCGAGAGAGACGGATAGCGAGAGAGACGGATAGCGAGAGAGACGGATAGCGAGAGAAACGGATAGCGAGAGAGACGGATAGCGAGAGAAACGGATAGCGAGAGAAACGGATAGCGAGAGAGACGGATAGCGAGAGAGACGGATAGCGAGAGAGACGGATAGCGAGAGAAACGGATAGCGAGAGAGACGGATAGCGAGAGAGATGGATAGCGAGAGAAACGGATAGCGAGAGAGACGGATAGCGAGAGAGACGGATAGCGAGAGAAACGGATAGCGAGATAGACGGATAGCGAGAGAGACGGATAGCGAGAGAGACGGATAGCGAGAGAAACGGATAGCGAGAGAGACAGACGGAGAGAGAAATGGAGACACAGAGAGAGGGTAAGAGAGTCAGAGAAAGAGAGAGAGAGAGAAAGAGGGAGAGATAAAGAGAGAAAGACAGAGAGACAGTTACTTTCCCAAGTAACGCCGGGTACTACAGCTAGTATATATATAAATAAAATCACAACTGTATATCGTTGCAGAATTAATAGCGCTACATAAGTGAGTTAAATAAATGTATATATATATATATATATATGTGTGCTGCTGTACGATTTTTCGATGCCCTATAGGCTTACATTAGCTCTTATAATCCGCACAGCCAGAAAAAACGGACATGTGCGTAGCACCATAAATAATAAAGAGCATATGCTGTATCCCTAAAACAAATGTACAAGCCACATGGATAACTGAAGGAGGCCTTATTGTCTGCAGCACTGATATCACGATGACAGCGCTGCAGCCCATCAATGATCTCAGCGGCTCTGAGCAGCTCAGAGAGAGCCACTGAGCTCAGTGATTAGCTGCAGCGCTGTTTAAGTGATGTAAGCACTGCCATTACCAGACCCCTGGAGCGGCGGTGAAGAAAAAGAAACTTCTCCTGGGGACAGGGAGTTTTCGCATCCCAAAAATGTTGGCAACTCTGCATCTGATGGTGGAACATGGCGGCTCCTGCACCCGGAGCCCTCGGGAAGCGCGGCTTTCTCAGAGGGTCTCATAGTGATCAGGAGATTTGCGGAGAGAACCGTTATTCGCATGCCGAGGATTCACAAATCAGCAAACAAGAAAAGCAACTACAGAAAATGGACATCATCTTGTAATGAGTCACGTAGGCAAAAAAAAGCAGGATGTGCCCGAAGGGACAGAGACAAAAAGGCAATGATTGAGCTGTGCTTTGAAGTATCTGCCCATATAGAGTAGCGCGGCCCTGTATAGTCTATGTGAAAAGTAACTCTCAAGTAGGTCTTAAAGGGATATTTTCAAGTTTAGATCCCCTTTATCCTTGAAGGTTCAACCACTGAGATCTGCACCGATCCCGAGAATCAGGGCCCCGAAGAGCCTCGTGTGAATGAAGCGGTGACTGACCACCCCCCAGCCCTCCATTTGGCCACCATTTCCTTCACATCGGGCTCCTCAAAGCCCCCCAGTTCTTGGTCACCCCCCAACAATCAGGAAGTTATCCCCTATACCACAGACTTGTGAATACCTCCTTAATTAAAATCTTCCTATATGGACTAAGTGTCTCCATGGTAACAGACTACAAACAATCCCTTTGTGGTCAGACCTTGCAGGGATATATTGCTTTCTGCCTGTCTTCTATGTCTGGCTCACACATTGGTTCGATAGCACAAAGTGGGGGACAAACCGAAAAATATATGACATGAGGACAGGATTAGACTACATAGGAATTATTTGTAGTCTGTTACCGTGGAGACCAAAGTCTGCATAACATTATACAGTTGCTTCCCTTTTTCAATTTACCATTAAACCAAGTTGCTAAAGTGAACCCAGCCTTAACGGGTCCAATGATGCCTTCTGCCACTACTCTGGTCTATGTTGATCGGCTGCAGCAGTAACAATGCTGCAGTCAATCACTGAGCTCAGCATGTAGACAGCATTCGCCACTGATTGACTGCAGCGCTGTAGATTTCACATCACACTGCAGCCTATACACAATCACCAAATCTGTACCAAAAGGCAACGCTCGATCCAAAGAGGGTGAGTATAAGCTCAGTTTTTAAGAGGGTAACCCCTTGAGATTATCCTCCTTTTCTGACCAATTTATTTAACTTAAGTCCATATAATCAGGGCTAAAAATCATTTTTACTATTGGGTTTCATTAAAAAATGTGCATGGTTTCCCTTCTCTGTGTGCACGATCTATTGCTGTTTGCACAATGGAGTTAACTGGTAATCCTTCAGTGAGCGCATTCTGATGGCTGTGACGGGGGATCTTGTAAACTCGTTTCTTTGTCTTTTCTCAGCCGATTTTCAACCTCAGATCACGTCAAAGCGGAAAGCTGTAAAAAAAAGCCTGCAAATGCAAATTGGTGCAACTTTTCTCCAATAAAACCCAATTGCAAAAATGATTTTTAGCCCCAAATACATACATTTAAGTAAATATTCCCAAAAAGTGGAGAACCCCTGACAGCGACAATCAATAGGCCGCACTTTATTTTGCCACTTTTGCCGAAACGAGACAAAAAGATGACAAGTTTAACCCCTGATTTACTATTCTTTTTTACATTGAGTGTGGGTTATCCTCTTTATGTCCTCTGTTTCCTGAAAGAAAGGCTGTGAGAGAAGTCGCTGTTTGCTACCAGTGATAAGGTAACCCTCAGGGGGGAAACGTCTTAAAATATGACAAGATGGGAACACGGCTTCCTTTTCTGCTCGGAGAGGTGACGCCCCGCAGAGGATAATAGCAGCGCTCATAACCCACGGACACGGCTCCGCCATACACAGCTCTATGTACAAACTTGTCCTTGTGACACAATGCCAGCTGGTGGCCGCACTGATGTGACTGGTGTGTGACGCCGCCATGACTGCCATGATTGTCAGCAGCTTGTCTGTGACTCACGAGGACTAGCTCTGACTGATGCATTGTATCTGCAACGGCCCGGGGCAGATCCCAAAATACCAAGTATGACTCCACTGATACCTAAACCTAGGATGTCTGAACCCCACAGAGAGTGCCGGGGAACAGGCTGCAATTACTACATGAATAATATTATTAAAGATCTTTTGTTTACGTCATCTTCTAATAGCCATCATCTTCTAGGATCTCAATACACATTGGCTTAATCTGGTGTATTATATGCTGACTAGTGATGAGTGGGCACTACCATGCTCATGTGACGCCCTGGACTAGTGATGAGCGGGCACTACTATGCTCGGGTGCTCGGTACTTGTAACTAGTGATGAGGGGGCACTACCATGCTCAGGTGCTCAGTACTCGTAACTAGTGATGAGCGGGCACTACCATGCTCGGGTGCTCGGTACTTGTAACTAGTGATCAGGGGGCACTACCATGCTCGGGTGTTCGGTACTTGTAACTAGTGATGAGCGGGCACTACCATGCTCGGGTGCTCAGTACTCGTAACTAGTAATGACCGGGCACTACCATGCTCGGGTGCTCAGTACTCGTAACTAGTGATGAGTGAGCACTACCATGCTCGGGTGCTCAGTACTGGTAACTAGTGATGAGCGGGCACTACCATGCTCAGGTGCTCAGTACTCGTAACTAGTGATGAGCGGGCACTACCATGCTCGGGTGCTCAGTACTCGTAACTAGTGATCAGGGGGCACTACCATGCTCGGGTGCTCGGTACTTGTAACTAGTGATGAGTGGGTACTACCATGCTCGGGTGCCCAGTACTCGTAACTAGTGATGAGCGGGCACTACCATGCTCGGGTGCTCAGTACTCGTAACTAGTAATGACCGGGCACTACCGTGCTCGGGTGCTCAGTACTCGTAACTAGTGATGAGCGGGCACTACCATGCTCGGGTGCTCAGTACTCGTAACTAGTAATGACCGGGCACTACCGTGCTCGGGTGCTCAGTACTCGTAACTAGTGATGAGCGGGCACTACCATGCTTGGGTGCTCAGTACTCGTAACTAGTGATGAGCGGGCACTACCGTGCTCGGGTGCTCAGTACTCGTAACTAGTGAGGAGCGGGCACTACCATGCTCGGGTGCTCAGTACTCGTAACTAGTAATGACCGGGCACTACCGTGCTCGGGTGCTCAGTACTCGTAACTAGTGATGAGCGGGCACTACCATGCTTGGGTGCTCAGTACTCGTAACTAGTGAGGAGCGGGCACTACCATGCTCGGGTGCTCAGTACTCGTAACTAGTGATGAGTGGGCACTACCATGCTCAGGTGCTCGGTACTCGTAACTAGTGGTGAGCGGGCACTACCATGCTCAGGTGCTCAGTACTCGTAACTAGTGATGAGCGGGCACTACCATGCTCGGGTGCTCAGTACTGGTAACTAGTGATGAGCGGGCACTACCATGCTCGGGTGCTCAGTACTCGTAACTAGTGGTGAGCGGGCACTACCATGCTCAGGTGCTCAGTACTCGTAATTAGTGGTGAGCGGGCACTACCATGCTCAGGTGCTCAGTACTGGTAACTAGTGATGAGCGGGCACTACCATGCTCGGGTGCTCAGTACTCGTAACTAGTGGTGAGCGGGCACTACCATGCTCGGGTGCTCAGTACTCGTAACTAGTGATGAGCGGGCACTACCATGCTCGGGTGCTCAGTACTCGTAACTAGTGATGAGCGGGCACTACCATGCTCGGGTGCTCAGTACTGGTAACTAGTGATGAGCGGGCACTACCATGCTCGGGTGCTCAGTACTCGTAATTAGTGGTGAGCGGGCACTACCATGCTCAGGTGCTCAGTACTCGTAATTAGTGGTGAGCGGGCACTACCATGCTCAGGTGCTCAGTACTGGTAACTAGTGATGAGCGGGCACTACCATGCTCGGGTGCTCAGTACTCGTAACTAGTGATGAGTGGGCACTACCATGCTCAGGTGCTCGGTACTCGTAACTAGTGGTGAGCGGGCACTACCATGCTCAGGTGCTCAGTACTCGTAACTAGTGATGAGCGGGCACTACCATGCTCGGGTGCTCAGTACTGGTAACTAGTGATGAGCGGGCACTACCATGCTCGGGTGCTCAGTACTCGTAACTAGTGGTGAGCGGGCACTACCATGCTCAGGTGCTCAGTACTCGTAATTAGTGGTGAGCGGGCACTACCATGCTCAGGTGCTCAGTACTGGTAACTAGTGATGAGCGGGCACTACCATGCTCGGGTGCTCAGTACTCGTAACTAGTGATGAGTGGGCACTACCATGCTCAGGTGCTCGGTACTCGTAACTAGTGGTGAGCGGGCACTACCATGCTCGGGTGCTCAGTACTCGTAACTAGTGATGAGCGGGCACTACCATGCTCGGGTGCTCAGTACTCGTAACTAGTGATGAGCGGGCACTACCATGCTCGGGTGCTCAGTACTCGTAACTAGTGATGAGTGAGCACTACCATGCTCGGGTGCTCAGTACTGGTAACTAGTGATGAGCGGGCACTACCATGCTCAGGTGCTCAGTACTGGTAACTAGTGATGAGCGGGCACTACCATGCTCGGGTGCTCAGTACTCATAACTAGTGGTGAGCGGGCACTACCATGCTCAGGTGCTCTGTACTCGTAACTAGTGATGAGCGGGCACTACCATGCTCGGGTGCTCAGTACTCGTAACTAGTGATGAGCGGGCACTACCATGCTCGGGTGCTCAGTACTCGTAACTAGTGATGAGTGAGCACTACCATGCTCGGGTGCTCAGTACTGGTAACTAGTGATGAGCGGGCACTACCATGCTCAGGTGCTCAGTACTGGTAACTAGTGATGAGCGGGCACTACCATGCTCAGGTGCTCTGTACTCGTAACTAGTGGTGAGCGGGCACTACCATGCTCAGGTGCTCGGGGTTAATGTAGCTGCTCTGACATAAAGCTGTACAGTAAATTCTATTAGGGAGTTGTCATATAAGCAATTCTCTTGATCTAGGGAACTTTTGCAAGCTCTCGTACCCGTTATTTTCCCTTGTCCCCAATCATTGCATAGTTATAGGAAATATGAGAAAAACACTTTACGGCAATACGTGCTGAGCAGAACATGGAAAACCGAGGAGATGTAGAGCGCGCCGCGTGTCACCACAGGACTTCCCGCATCAGCCGTGACCTCACACGTTACACAAACACTCACATTACATGAATTAGCAGGACTCTTACGTATGTCTGCGACAGGAAGGAAGCGTGACCCGGAGATAAACAGGGAGAGATACACTGTGTACTGTGCGATTATCACATACATTGCATAATAATGCTCAACTAGCAAGACTTCCAATCAATCTGAGCATGTGCAGTGGTGGGAAGCGATACACCCTGAAAGAGCAAGAATGGCTACAGAAGATTATGGAGGCACTCTATGGCTAAGAGGGTTTATGGAGGCATTTTCTCGCTAGAAGGGTTTCTGGAAGCACTCTATGGCTAGAAGGGTTTATGGAGGCACTCTATAGCTAAGAGGGTTTATGGAGGCACTCTATAGCTAAGAGGGTTTATGGAGGCACTCTATAGCTAAGAGGGTTTATGGAGGCACTCTATAGCTAAGAGGGTTTATGGAGGCACTCTATAGCTAAGAGGGTTTATGGAGGCACTCTATAGCTAAGAGGGTTTATGGAGGCACTCTATGGGTAGAAGGGTTTATGGAGGCACTCTATAGCTAAGAGGGTTTATGGAGGCACTCTATGGGTAGAAGGGTTTATGGAGGCACTCTATGGGTAGAAGGGTTTATGGAGGCACTCTATGGGTAGAAGGGTTTATGGAGGCACTCTATGGGTAGAAGGGTTTATGGAGGCACTCTATGGGTAGAAGGGTTTATGGAGGCACTCTCTGGCTGGAGGAGTTTATGGAGGCACACTGTGGCTAGAAGGTTTTATGGAGGCACTCTGTGGCTAGAAGGGTTTATGGAGGCACTCTGTGGCTGGAGGAGTTTATGGAGGCACTCTGTGGCTAGAAGGTTTTATGGAGGCACTCTGTGGCTAGAAGGGTTTATGGAGGCACTCTATGGGTAGAAGGGTTTATGGAGGTACTCTATGGCTGGAGGAGTTTATGGAGGCACTCTGTGGCTAGAAGGTTTTATGGAGGCACTCTGTGGCTAGAAGGGTTTATGGAGGCACTCTATGGCTGGAGAAGTTTATGGAGGCACTCTCTGGCTGGAGGAGTTTATGGAGGCACTCTGGCTAGGAGGGTTTATGGAGGCACTCTATGGCTGGAGGAGTTTATGGAGGCACTCTGGCTAGGAGGGTTTATGGAGGCACTCTGTGGCTAGAAGGGTTTATGGAGGCACTCTATGGCTGGAGGAGTTTATGGAGGCACTCTCTGGCTGATACTGTTTATAGATGAACTCTGACTGGAAAAGATTATGGGTCACTAGTTAAAAATATTTATTGTGGCACTCTTTCTGCTACTGATTACAACAGCACTCACTGCATGCAGATGTTAACTGGTACTATTCACCGGAACACTAGCTAGTACTGTTTATGGGGCACTCCCCTTTCTGGTACTGTTTATGGGGCACTGTCATTTTGGTACTGTTTATGGGGCACTGTCTTTTTGGTACTGTTTATGGGGCACTGTCTTTTTGGTACTGTTTATGGAGCATTCTTTTTCTGGTACTGTTTATGGAGCATTCTTTTTCTGGTACTGTTTATGGGACACTCCCCTTTATGTTACTGTTTATGGGGTACTATCTTTCTGGTACTGTTTATGGGGCACTCTCTCGTACTGTTTATGGGGCACTGTCTTTCTGATACTGTTTATGGGGCACTGTCTTTCTGTTTATGGAGCATTCCCCTTTCTGGTACTATTTATGGGGCACACTCTTTCGTGTACTGTGTATGAGGTACTCCCCTTTCTCGTACTGTTTATGAGGCACTCTCTTTCTGGTACTATTTATGGCGCACTCTCTTTCCGGTACTATTTATGGGGCACTCTCTTTCTGGTACTATTTATGGGGCACTCTCTTTCCGGTACTGTTTATGGGGCACTCTCCTTCTGGTACTATTTATGGGGCACTCTCTTTCCGGTACTATTTATGGGGCACTCTCTTTCTGGTACTATTTATGGGGCTCTCCCCTTTCTGGTACTATTTATGGGGCACTCTCCTTCTGGTACTATTTATGGGGCACTCTCTTTCTGGTACTATTTATGGGGCTCTCCCCTTTCTGGTACTATTTATGGGGCACTCTCCTTCTGGTACTATTTATGGGGCACTCTCTTTCCGGTACTATTTATGGGGCACTCTCTTTCTGGTACTGTTTATGGGGCACTCTCTTTCTGGTACTGTTTATGGGGCACTCCCCTTTCTGATACTGTTTATGGGGCACTCTCTTTCTGGTACTATTTATGGGGCACTCTCTTTCTGGTACTATTTATGGGGCACTCTCTTTCTGGTACTATTTATGGGGCACTCTCTTTCTGGTACTATTTATGGGGCACTCTCTTTCTGGTACTGTTTATGGGGCACTCTCTTTCTGATACTGTTTATGGGGTACTCTCTTTCTGGTACTATTTATGGGGCTCTCCCATTTCTGATACTGTTTATGGGGCACTCCCCTTTCTGATACTGTTTATGGGGCACTCTCCTTCTGGTACTATTTATGGGGCACTCTCTTTCTGGTACTATTTATGGGGCACTCCCCTTTCTGATACTGTTTATGGGGCACTCCCCTTTCTGATACTGTTTATGGGGTACTCTCTTTCTGGAACTATTTATGGCGGCATTTTCTGGTACTGTTTATGGGGACCTCTCTGGATAACAGTATTAAGTAGAGTTGGGATATTTTCCACTCCACCATTAGCTGTCAATTAACATAAAGGCTATAAATACATCTGCTCTTAGTATCCACTAATATGTGAATATTTCTCAGAACTGGGGATGTGCACATACACGGACAAGCTGTTATCTGGGCTTCCTTCTGGGAATCACACTGAAGAACGCATCTTCCCAGAAATGGCTGACAACAGGGAATCACCTGCACATTAAATGAATATAAGATTTGTTTTCCTCTTATGGGAATCAGTCACCACAATGGATCCTCAGCTGTAAATGCTGCGGGAAGCATCTACTAACTGTACATTTACCCTGCGGCAATGGAACATGACCCAGCGCGCCCATCACAATCAATAGGCCATCTGTGTAATGTATGAATGCAGGAGCCGGCCTCCCGGGCAGAAGCCGTATCCCATCATCTCTGCCAATTGTGTGTTTTATGTTGCTTTTTTTAGTGCATTTTTAAGGAAGTTACTCTAGGGCAGAGCTCCCCAACTCCAGTCCTCAGGAGCCACCAACAGGTCCTGTTCTCAGGATTTCCTTAGTATTGTACAGGTTCTGGAATCATCACGTGTGCAGGTGATTAAATTATCACCCTTACAATACTAAGGAAATCCTGAAGACATGCACTGTTGTTGTTGGTGGTGTAGCACCCATGGGGCAGGGGGAATCAGGCACGGGGTCTCGTACCTGTTTTACTCGTCACCGGGCTGATGTGGTGGTCTGGGATGTCGCGGTAGCCTGCCCGACTTCATGCCCCGAGGTGTACACCAATAAGGAGGGAGGATGATGGGGGTTGTAGTAGGATGAATGTCGTGACGCCACCTGTGGTACGCGGCCAGGTATTAGCCGCCGCTGCTGTCGCTGTCCTCCGGGGAGGATGGTAATAGCAGCAGAGATGGTATCGCTCCCCACAGGTGGAGCGTGCCCCGGGGAGGATGATGAGGGAAGTAGTGATGGCGATGGCCTTTGGCGTCGAGGCGTGGGGCGGCGGCACCGGTAATAAGAGTCCGAGTCAGATGCTGCGGTTCCATGTGTTTTTACTGACTCTTTGTACCGGTCAACCCGCTGAGATGGGCCCCGTCCAGAGAAGAGAAGAAAGTGGTGGAGGTGTCGTGTCCCGGGTAGACTGACTGAAGTTTGAGGGAGTTGCTCCTACTTCTACCCCCAAGTGGAACCCGACCCCCAGGTGGCTGGCTTCAGTGACTGGGGAAGTGTCATGCCTCGTGATGGCCACCCTAGCACAGCTCCCTAGTGAGAAGGCTCCTAAGCTGTATGTAAAGTGTGAATGTGGAACACCAGTGATTAACCCCCTCCTTACCCGAGGCGAATATCGCACTTTAAATAAGGTGCTGATGTTACCAGAGGAGGTCTGGACTCTGCAGAGCTTTGGTGAGTTTACTGCCCTCTGCTCCTCAACACTCGGCCCCCCACTCTGTAATGTTACGGGTACATAGATTTAAGAGGGGTTTAAATGAAAGTCAGCCTGCCCCCTCCACACACCACTCTAGTCACCTTAATACACAGGTGCTGGCTGTATCTGCAATACAGTGACTATTGACGGATTTTTGTCTAGAAAACCCCTTTAAGGGATTATTCTAACATGTAGGATTGTGCAAGGAAGAGCACCATGCAATCTGAAAAGTGCAGTGCAGCCGAAAATAAGACAAAACTCTGACTTAAAGAGGATCTGTCACCAGATTTCACAATACAAACAATACATTATCTTATAACTGATGAAGCCGGTGTACTGACTTTGAAAATCCATGTTACAATGGCTACGTAATCTCTGTCGCCAGATTTCACAATACAAACGTAATACATTACCTTATACACCATGAAGCCGGTGTACTTACTACATTTTTTTGTATTTCAAAATGTATATCAAGTTTAAAAAAATAACCTATTCTGCCATTTTTTTTGTCATATTTGTTTCTAGGGAAAGCGAGTTAGTCACTCAGCTTTCTCAGTCTTCTTGAAGGCATCGCAATATAGTAATGCAGTGGAGGTGTGCGGAGATACAGTACAGACCAAAAGTTTGGACACACCTCATTCAAAGAGTTTTCTTTATTTATTTATTTCATGACTCTAAAAATTGTAGATTCACATTGAAGGCATCAAAACTATGAATTAAAATATGTAGAATTAAATACTTAAAGTGTGAAACAACTGAAAATATGTTTTATATTCTAGGTTCTTCAAAGTAATAATAATAATAATAATTATAATAATAATAATAATAATAATAATAATAATTTTATTCATTTATATAGCGCTATTAATTCCATAGCGCTTTACACATATTGGCAATACTGTCCCCATTGGGGCTCACAATCTAGAGTCCCTATCTGTATGTCTTTGGAGTGTGGGAGGAAACCGGAGTACCCGGAGGAAACCCACGCAAACACGGGGAGAACATACAAACTCCTTGCAGATGGTGTCCTTAGTGGGATTTGAACCCAGGACCCCAGCGCTGCAAGACTGCAGTGCTAACCACTGAGCCACCGTGCCGCCTTTTGCTTTGATTACTGCTTTGCACTCTCTTGGCATTCTCTTGATGAGCTTCAAGAGGTAGTCACCGGAAATGGTTTTCCAACAGTCTTGAAGGAGTTCCCAGAGATGCTTAGCACTTGTTGGCCTTTGTGCCTTCATTCTGCGGTCCAGCTCACCCCAAACCATCTCGATTGGGTTCAGGTCTGGTGACTGTGGAGGCCAGGTCATCTGGCGTAGCACCCCATCACTCACCTTCTTAGTCAAATAGCCCTTACACAGCCTGGAGGTGTGTTTCGGGTGATTGTCCTGTTGAAAAATAAATGATGGTCCAACTAAACGCAAACCGGATGGAATAGCAAGCCGCTGCAAGATGCTGTGGTAGCCATGCTGGTTCAGTATGCCTTCAATCTTGAATAAATCCCCAACAGTGTCACCAGCAAAGCCCCCCCACACCATCACACCTCCTCCTCCATGCTTCACAGTGGGAACCAGGCATGTAGAGTCCATCCGTTCACCTTTTCTACAAAGACACGGTGGTTGGATCCAAAGATCTCAAATTTGGATTCATCAGACCAAAGCACAGATTTCCACTGGTCTAATGTCCAATCCTTGTGTTCTTTAGCCCAAACAAGTCTCTTGTGCTTGTTGCCTGTCCTTAGCAGTGGTTTCCTAGCAGCTATTTTACCATGAAGGCCTGCTGCACAAAGTCTCCTCTTAACAGTTGTTCTAGAGATGAGAAGGTGTGTCCAAACCTTTGGTCTGCACTGTACACCACTACATTAGAGGCTGGTTTCAGAAGTCAGGAAAAGCTGGGTGACCCCTGATCTAATATAGAGCGCTCAAACCCAGATGTGGACCCACTGACGCTCTCGGATAAGGGTCAGTCACAAGCCTGCGCTGTTTTTGGGACGGATGAGTCAGGAGTCAGCGTGCACTGCTTATTCTAACATTTGTCATTAATCCTGTTGAGCAATCATCAGCACTAAATGTTCCTCTAAATGCAGTAAATAGGTAAAAGCAGAGGAAGTGCAATCGTCCTGGGGGGTCGAGGGGCGATATCAGGTCGAAGGGGGCTTTACTAACAAGCTTAAAGGGGCAGGGGGCAAAAATAATGAGTCTCCTATGTAAACAGCGCATGATTATGTTCCTCCTGTCTGCACGTGCCACCCACTCACAGGAAATCGTGAGACAGGAGGGTGGAAGGGGGTGTAATAAAAAAGTGTATGTGGGCATTAGGTCCTATATTGCCTCCTCTGCTCTATGTGGGCACAGGACCTGCGACTACCTGAAACCAGAGCCGGGGATTTACACTGACACCATGACACATAGCACAGGGCTGTATACAATTACCTGCCACAATGCATGTTCCAGGGATGGCTGCGGAGGTGTCATACCAGAGCAATCAGGGGTACAGGTACCACGGGGGTGGCAGGGGTCCAGCTCACGAAATACCCGAAACCCCACTGATATGACACAGCAGAGTGAAATGTACAGAATGTGTGTTTTTATATATATATATATATATATATATATATATATATATATATATATATATATATATATATACACACACACACACACACACACATGTAAATATACACACACACACACACACACAAGGTAAGGTCTTAATATTCGAGAATAGGACTCTACCAGTCGGGGTGGGTACATTTCATTGTGGTAGAATGGCTCTTTTCCCTTTTTTTTAATCAAAATTGTGTTACCCTATGTTATTTACATGTACTATTATTAATTAATTAATTTATTTATTAATTTATTTATTTAACATAATTTAATTTATTTCATTGGCAACAAAAGTGAGTACACCCCTAAGTGAGAATGTCCAGATTGTGCCCAAAGTGTGAATATTTTGTGTGGCCACCATTATTTTCCAGCACTACCTTATCTCTCTTGGGCCTGGAGGTAAACTAGAGTTTTACAGGAGCCTCTGGATCCTCTTCCATCCTCCATGATGACTCCTCCACCGTCCATTTGAGGAGGCCCCACAGATGCTCCATAGTGTTCAGACTTTGAGACACTTCTCTAGTCCAGCACCTCGTCTTGGAGGTGTTTGAGGTTGTTATCATTTTGGAATATGAAGGGAGGGGATCCTGCTCTGCTTCAGTATGTTATAGTACATGTTGGCATTCATGGTTCCCTCACTGAACTGTAGTCTCCACATCTGGCAGCACTCATGCAGCCCCAAACCATAACACTCCCACCACCATGCCTGACTATAGGCAGGGCACACTTGTCTTTCTACTTCTCACCTGGCTGCTGCCACACACACTTGACACCATCTGAACCAAATACGTTTATCTTGGTCTCATCAGACCACAGTTCCAGTAATCCATGTCCTTAGTCTGCTTGTCTTCAGCAAACTGTGGCTTTTTTTATGCATCATCTTTAGAAGAGGCTTCCTTCTGGGATGACCGACATACAGACCAATATGATGCAGTGTGCGACATATGGTCTTAGCACTGACAGGCGGACCCCCCACCCCTGTAACCTCTGCAGCAATGCTGGCAGCACTTATATATGTCTATTCTGTAAAGACGACCTCTGGATATGTTGCTGAGCACGTGCACTCAACTTCTGTGGTCGACCATGGCGAGGCCTGTTCTGAGTGGAGCCTGTCTTGTTATACCGCTGTATGGTCTTGGCCACCATGCTGCAGCTCAGTGTCAAGGTGGTGGCTATCTTCTTATAGAGTCGGCTATCTTTATGTAGCGCAACAATTCTTTTCATCAGATCCTCAGATAATTCTTTGACATGAGGAGCCATGCTGAACTTCCAGTGACCAGTATAAGAGAGTGTGTGAGGGATAAAGGGATAACACCAAATGTAACACCCCTGCCCCCCCCCCACCTTCACACCTGAGACCTTGTAACACTAATGAGTCACATGACACCGGGGAGGGAAAATAGATAATTGGGCACAATTTGGCTATTTCACTTAGGGGTGTACTCACTTTTGTTGCCAGCGGTTTAGCCATTAATGGCTGTGTGTTGAGTTATTTAAAGGGCACCAAATTTACCCTGTTATACAAGCTGCACAGATTTCTATCTGCTGGGAACAGTCATTCTGTCACCATAGATAAAAATGGAGATTATTCAGTAGTCATCACTTATAATGACGCCTAATGACGCGCTCCTTTCATATTGTTATTTAGGACAAAGAGATATAGAAAAATCTACCTTGTATCATCATCATCATGACATCCGTGAATGAATCTAATAGTAGTAAAGGCTACAAGCGCCCCCCAGTGGTACTATGGCTAAAGTACAACATGAGTATGAATTTTTCCCAAGTCCCTCTATAAGAGGCCAAGATGTTTTTACAAAATAATTGCATTTTTCATAAATAAACATTAGAAGCTTTGTAATAAATTTTAAAATCTGCTTTTCGTACACGAGTCTTTTCATTTTTGTCTTCTGCACTGTTTAGTTACCGCCAGACAGGCCAATTTGACGGTCAGACAGGAGTAGAAATGTAAAACTCTGCAAAAAATACCAATCTCCTGATAGGCAAAAGATCTGAGACCACACGATCTCTCCCCCACTATATCAGGTACTCTTGTGCTAGGCACTTTAAACAGAACTGCAGATATAATGGAAAGAAACAAAATCACAGAACAAATAATATTCTAAAGTGCAAATACTCCAAATATGAACAGGGAGCAAGCTTCCTTTCTTGCTGGAGGAACTGCCCTGCTCACAAAAGCAGAGAGACAGATCCTCACATACAAGAAACCAAACAGAACCAAATGGAATATGCAGTAGACATGTGCATATATATATTATATATATATATATATATATCACTGTCACTGGGTGTGACATGTATGGGCCAGGACATATAAATAGGACTAATCGCTAAAAGAAACCAACAAGAGGCAGGAAAAAGGAAAATGATCAAATGCCCATATAACTGCAAAGATATAAAATGTATTGAAAAACCATAATGTTTCAAATACTGAATGAAAAAAGGTACAACATAAAGTAGATTGGGTGGAAAAAAAGGAGCCAGGACTCATCATACAATTGGATGGATAATATAATGAAATGTGGGAGGTGTAGTACTATAAAATCACCACAAGATGTCACCAACCCAATATAAGAGATGTAATACTGCAAAATCACCACAAGATGTCACTAACCCACCATCCATACAGTTACAATGCTACTTGCATTCACATGCTTGGGACGCAAGGAAGAGGCCCCTAACATATGCCATGCACTGAGAGTCATATAATAAGAATCAGAGATACACTTACATTGGAGGGTCAGATGCTGGGTGTGCAGTGTAAGGAGATGGATCAAGTAAGCCAAGCCCGACGCGCGTTTCGGTAATAGAGATTACCTTCGTCAGGGGTATAATTTGCAAGGCATGGAGGGAAGCTTAAATATCCAGTAGCACCAATTGACATGCACCATCACAATGACCAAGTCAGGTGGCATTGTGCATTAATTGGGCTGCAAAGGGTCCCTATATTCTTCTAACCACAAATTACACCCCACATAGCATCAACAGTATAATAAAAAAGTTACGGATATCAAAAACTGGTGACGCAAATCAAATCTTTTTTAACATTTTACAAACTTCAGAATTTTATTAAAACAAAAACACTTAAATGTATAAAAAAAAACCAAAAAACTATACAATATTTGGTATTGTCATAATCTTCCTGACATCAATCACTCTGCTAAGTCATTTTTGACCCTACATTGAACTACATAAAAACTAAACCTCCAACCCCGTGGCTAAATTGTTTGTTTTGTTTTCTCACCATATGAGGCTGTGTGCCAAAGACATACAGATAGGGAATTTAGATTGTGAGCCCCTATGGGGACAGTGTTCCTGATGTATGTAAAGTGCTGCGGAATATGTTAGCGCTATTTAAAAATAAAGATTTATTTATTATTATTTATTAGTGTGCACACACTGCGTTTTTTATGCATTTTGGTTTTTTTTGGTGTAGATGTCACAAATTTGCACGCCTATCCGTATGCCAGCAAAATCAATGAGAACTCTGAAGTGTTGTGCACACATTGCTTATTTTTCCTTGCAGATTTGGTGCAGAAAATAATCTGCAGCATGTCAATTCTCGGTGCATCTTTCAGCCCTTCTACCCACTGACTTCATTCTGAAAAATGCATGCAAAAAAAATGCACCAAAAACAGTGTTTTTGGTGCTTTTTTTTTCTGCAAGAAGATGCAGATTTGGTGCAGAAGATTTCTGCACCAAATACTCACCGTGCTCACATATCCTAACCCCACTCGGAATTTTGTCCTAATTATTCCACTACATTATATGGTAAAATAAATGTCGTCATTTAAAAGTACTGTTTGTCTCACAAAATACAAGTTCTCGTATGTCTATGTCGACGGAAACGTTAAAAACCCCCAATATTATAGCTGTTGGAACAATGGGAGGAAAAAATGGAAAGTGCAAAAGTTGCCTGGTTGGGAAGGGAATAAATAACAGCAAGCAGAGATCTTGCAAACTGTGAGGAGCTGACAAAGTAGAAAATGAAAAAATAATAAATATAAACTAATTTAAAATATAATTATTATTTTATAATATATTACTATATTATTATTATTTAAATAGAATTAAAAATACTAAAAATAAATGTATAGTAAACACATTTGCTACAAAAACAGAGCAGAACTGAACCCAACTGTCCCAATGGGAATTACTCAGACAGTAGGGGCTTTATCATCATTTTGTATTAAGGGTACCCTCTTAAAGGGGACCTTTCACTAGATTTGTTTGATTTAACCTAATCACCTCCTCTAATTCCCATTGTTCCGCTGATTCCGGAACAGTTTTTCTTTTTTTTCTGTGCCATTCTGTTCCAAAGTTATACCCCTAACTGATCGTATAATACAGAAATTCTATGTGGGCGTGGCCGTGTTTTCATTGGCCAGTGTCAGTGGAGAAAAAGCAAACGCACACAGAGAAGTTCTGTGGTACACGCCCATTTGGTTGAAAGGAAGATTTTGCAATATTTTCTGGGGACATACCTTTGGAACGGAAGAGCACAGAGGAAAAATGAAAACTGTTCCAGAATCAGTGGAACAGGGGCAATTGAAGGGGGTACTCAGTTTAAATGTAAAAAATGAACATGAAAGGACTCTTTAAATACAAGAGGGCGTCATGTATACCAATTACTGTTATGATCTGGTAACCGTGGAGGATCATGAAAAATCCCATAAAAAAAGGAAAAAAGAAAACCACAAGAGTGGTTGGAAACTAAGCTGACCGCAATCCCCTATCTATCGGACAACACTAGAAGCAGCAGTGGGATGTTCCTAACACACCTAGACACCTCGTCACTGCCTGAAAAACTTGCTATAGCTCAAAGATAGAAATGAGGAATCCTAACTTGCCTTGGAGCAGTCCCCAAAGAAATAGCAAACCCCCAACATGCAACAACAGTGATGTAAGAAAAACACAATACACAGAAAATATAGATCAGCAAAGGTGAGGCCCGACTTACTAGATAGAACAGGACAGGACAGATAACTGATTGCGGCCAGCAAAAAACCCTGCAAAAAATACCAATCTCCTGATAGGAAAAAGATCTGAGACCACGCGGTCTCTCCCCCACTATATCAGGTACTCTTGTGCTAGGCACTTTAAAGAGAACTGCAGATATAATGGAAAGAAACAAAATCACAGAACAAATAATATTCTAAAGTGCAAATGCTCCAAATATGAATAGGAAGTAAGCTCCATTTCTTGCTGGAGGAACTGCCCTGCTCACAAAAGCAGAGAGACAGATCCTCACATACAAGAAACCAAACAGAACCAAATGGAATATGCAGAAACACTCTTAAGTGCAAATCCAGTAATTAAGCACAGAAACAGTAAACTTATCTGGAGTAGATTCAGGCACCAAATAAATTGGAAAAACAGAAGGGAAGACTCCCAGCCATCTTCAGAAGCAGGCAGGAACATTTATCACTGGCGACCGCCAGGTACAAAATGCTCTCCTAAATAAACTAGGCTGATCTGTAATAGGACTTCCGGGATTACCAATTAATTCCATCACCTGTCTGAATCACAGACTCAAACTCAGCTTCATTACCATTCCTGGCCACCAGAGGGAGCTCCACACCAGCACCCACTCGGATGATATTCACAACAATTCACCAAACAGAACCGCATATTGACAGCTCAGCAATTCATTCCTTCTGCAGAAATACCTGAGTGGATTATACAGAATTAAAGTAAGCATTGTAATTAAATTTATCAAATTTAGGACGAGTGAATAAAAAAAAAAAAAAAAAAAGAATAAAAATACTTTGCATTGCATTCATAGTTAGTCATATTAAAAAAAAAGTGCTTCCCGGAATTGAAGTACAAATTCTCATACTTGTAATCTCATTAATCCCTATATACAAATACCACAAGTGTGCCCCCCCCCCGTATCTAGTGCCAATTAACCCTTAATAAGACCTTTAATTAATACATTTTGTAATTAGTCATTTTGTAGTTCAAGGGAGCTATTAACCCCCGCATCACGGCCAATTCGCAGGACATGGAGATTACCGATAATTAATCATAGGATTATAGACCATGACACACGTTTCGGTAGCAAATAAAGCCATTCTATGGCGTTGTATGGGATACATACGTGGCAGCAGCTGATGGAGCCGTCAATCTGGAAGTCATGGAATTTGTGGTAATTGTCTGCTATCAGGCGACTGATATACCCTCCCCACCCCTAATATGCAGCAGAGTCAATAGGAAAGCGGCCAAGATAGAAGTCATGCCCACAGCTAATAATACATTTAATTAAATACCGGCCCTTGGGCAAAGTAATATGAGAATACCAAAGTAATGACTGAAAACGGGGAGGTTTAGAGCTTTGGCTGAAGTTTTATTTATGGCTCCGGCTTGTGTTGTATCTCTACAAATCCAGACAAAAAGCAAACGTCAGATTAGAATAACTATCCCATAAGAAAATATTTTGTCCAGGACAAAATATTCGGGCAAAAAGCTGTCATAGAGGGACCTCTATTGCCAGTACAAAGAGCCCATGCAAAGAAGAGCTTTCACTATGGAGGACTCGGCGTGTCCATGGTCATCCATTTATTTGAATTGGTGGCATATAATACCACATTTGTCCTGTGGTAGGCGCTACAGTGTAAATGTGTAGCCACTAGTGACTAGTGGGTACTACCATGTGAACTTGAGCACTTTTCCAAAAGAGGTTCTGGAAAAATGCTTGAGTATCCCACTGACTTCCATCATACTCTGTACACGAGTCGCGCCCATCGAAGCACCCAACTGCTCGATACGAGTAAAGAAAAAGTGGTAGCATGCTGTGATGGTCAGCGAGTCTCTGATCACTCGCACCCATACAAGTCTATGGGTGGAGTGAAACATTGGACTGCACTTGGATGACATCCGAGTGAAGTGCGATGTATGCATAGGCTCACAATGGAGGAGATTATTCTCTTCATGTAAAGTTAAAGAAAAGAAGAAAAACGCGACCACAACGCCTGATAGTGCAAGAGTGATATCTTTATTAAAGCCAGGGAAGGTGAAAATGGCGGCACAATTACAAGTGAAATGCAGGAAACAGGAGATCCAAGGTATTGAATGCAGTCAAAGAGACCGTGCACATTACTTTACAAATACCATCCTATGATTAATAGGGTGGTACACACTGTCAACCAGGAAGAAGTCAGAGCTGTATAGTAACCAGACCATAGTAGATCACAGCGGTTACACACCCATGACACATGTGGGATAAAGAGCGTATATTTAGGTTATGGTTAGCCGCATATGGGAAGTACAAACATACCTGGAGGACAGACCTCGGAATGTACCGTGACCTGCGTCACCCGACAGCCGTTTCGGCTGGCCAAGCCTTCGTCAGGGGCCCATATGCCAGAGTACATTACAGAGTTAATTACCCGATGTGCAGTCCAGCTACGTGTGCAGGGAGGCGGCACTGGCAGCGTGAGAGCGGCGGACGCTGGTAACTAAGGTAAATATCGGGTAACGAAGGAAAGGGCTTCTTGGTTACCCGATGTTTACCTTAGTTACAGCTTACCGCAGGCTTCCAGACGCCGGCTCCTGCCCGCTTCAGTTCGTCGCTCTCTCGCTGTCACACACAGCGATGTGTGCGTCACAGCGGGAGAGCAACAACTAAAAAATGGTCCAGGACATTCAGCAACGAGCGGCCACCTCACAGCAGGGGCCAGGTCATTGCTGGATGTCACACACAGCGACAGCGACGGGACGTCACTGCTACGTCACAGAAAATGGTGACTTAGCAGCAACGTCGTTGTCGTCGTCGCTGTGTGTGACACCACCTTAAATGCTTCATTTATCTTACAGCCGCCACCAGCTATGTACTGAGTGGTGACTGAAGCTAAGGCCTTCTTCACATGTCCGTGTCTCCGGTATGTGTTTGGTTCGTTTCCTCACGTACCGGAGACACGGGCACACGTACACCCATTAAAATCAATGGGTCTGCGCTCACGTGCGTGTTTTACCATGGACCGTATGTCTGTGTGGAGCATACGTGTACCCATGTGCTCCACACGTAGACCTGTCCGTTTTTCTCCGGCATCACGGGTGTCACACGGACCGCACAGATGTGATCCGTGTGACACGCACCAGAGAAAACACACGTGCATGTGTTATAAAAAGAATTTCTATACTCACCTTCTCCAGCCCTGCTGTCTCTGCCGCTGCTGTCACTTGCTTCCGATCCCCGCTCATTATGCTCATTGCATATTCACTTCACCGTGGCTGGAAGCAGCAGCAGCGGGGAGTCGGCAGGACCTGAGACCGAAGATCAGCACCACGGACAACAATGCCAGGGACAGGTGAGCAGAAAGTTCCCATTCTCCGTGTGTTATCACGGATAACACACGTGTGCCATAAACACGGCACACGGAGGGCAATACGCATCTTTGACACGTCCGTGAAAAACGTGCGTGATTTTCACGGACTCACGGACGTGTGAAAGAGGCCCAAGCCTGAAAGCCGAATGCTGCTGGGAGGCCGCTGGGGAGGTTCAGAATGCTATTAACCTGAAAATTAACCCCATATCTGCAGGTTAATAGTTATTTTACATGAAAGGTTTCCTTTAAAGGGATTTTCCATTTCAGAAAAAAACTTTTTTCCAGCTGCAGCTTGTTTAAAAAAAACAAAAAAACAAAAAAAAAAAAAACTACAAACAAAAACTGCATTACTCACTCTCCCCAGATGCAGCGCTCATTCTCAACTTCTGCTCTTAGGGCGGCGTCACACGCTACGATATATCGGGCGATATGTCGTCGGGGTCACGTCGTTAGTGACGCACATCCGGCATCGTTAGAGATATTGTACCGTGTGACAGCTCCGAACGACTGTGAACGAGCAAAAATACTCACCTTATCGTTGCTCGTTGACACGTCATTCATTTTCAAAATATCGTTCCTCCTTCTGTGCGCCGCTTGTTCGTCACTCCCGTGGCAGCACAGGTGGCTCCGTGTGACACCCCGGGAACGATGAACAGCAGCTTACCTCCGTCCCGCGGCACCCGCCGGCTATGCGGTAGGAAGGAGGTGGGCGGGATGTTACGTCAAGCTCAGCTCCGCCCCTCCACTTCTATTGGCCGGCTGCTGTGTGACGTCGCTGTGACGCTGAACGTCCCTCCCCCTTCAGGAAGAGGATGTTCGCTACCCACAGCGACGTCGCCCGGGAGGTAAGTGCGTGTGACAGGGGGTTACCGATTTTGTGCGCCACGGGCAACTAATTGCCCGTGACGCACAAATGACGAGGGTGGGTACGATCGCTCGTGCGATCGCACGATAGATCGTCCCATGTGACGCCGGCCCTAGTCACCGTTTTTATCTGCCACACTGATGCCGCTTTTAAAGCTCTGCAGCCAAACAGTGATCTCAGCAGCTCAGCCCCAGGTGATCGCACAGACCCTTAGCATCAGCAGATAATAACAGTGACTGGGAACCTGAAAACCCTTTTAACCCCTCTATTTTCTGTTTTTGTTGTACATAGCAGTGCATGAGCACTGCTATGTATAGCAAAAATCACAATCTCCTATGAACGCCAGATAAACACTAGCTTTCACAGGAGTATCATAAAGACAGGCACCGGTTTCTTTCTTTCTTTCTTTCTTTCCGTGTTTGTGTGGGTTTCCTCCGGGTTCTATAGTTTCCTAACCTCATACCAAAGACATACCGATAGGGAATGTAGATTGTGAGCCTCAATGGGGACAGTGACGTCTGTAAAGTTATTAATAATAATAATAATAATAATAATATTTATTCATTTATATAACGCTATTAATTCCACAGCGCTTTACACACATTAGAAAATCAATGGCGCCATATAAGCGAATAAAATAAGTAAATACATCTTAAAAGTCATGGGAAAAAAATGTACAAAAAAAAAACGCCAGTGGCCAAAACTGCTGAAAAAGTGCTCAGAAAACAACCAGAAAAACGACCAAAAAGACGCATCAAGAAAAAAAAGGCCCTAAAGTGTATTCTGCTTGAAATACTTGAGTGTAAAAGGCATGGTGTGTACATACACTAACATTGCAGCACTTCCTATTTTCACATATCTAGATAAAGCCACATTCTCCATATACCCTGCCCTGTAATACACTTATAATACATTTCCATTATTATTATCTCCCAGGCCGGTGTTCACACTGTTTCTCGCGATAATTGCCTCTTGTTAATGAACTTTTACAAATATTTGTCTGGGATTCAAATGAAAGGTTCTTCTCCACTACTTCACGATCGTCTCTCTGCATGTTGTGACCAGTGACAGCCTTTGGACTGGACCCTCTCATCTGACTTTCTTCATTTAAATGAGTTTCATTTCCCTTGGTACTGAAATGGTTAAGTATCAGTTTTGCTATTGCAGCTTTTCCAAGCAGTTCTTTGCTGAGTGATCAGCTGCACTTACTAAGTTGTCACGTCCTTCAGGTTTATATAGTGGTGCATCCCAGCAATCTCTGCTGAAGATACAAAGTCATTTGTGTCCTGGCCGCTTTTGAGGAAGGTTCTGCCAAGTCAAGTTCCTGTGCTCTGGCTATATCCTTTTGTTTGTATATTTTCCCCCTGTTTGTCTTTACTTCCCTGGTGTGTTGTTAGTGAACCCCACCTGCCCCTCACTAGTCAGGATTTCTATAGGGTCTTCAGAGGGTCCCAGGTTCCTGTTCATGGACAGTTGCGGAGACTCTATCGTGACTGGTGAGGAGAGGAGGGACAGCTGCCGGTGAGGTTAGGAGGTGCCCACCTACCCCTCTCACTAGTTCTAGGGCCTCCAGTTGTTTTTGTGCTCCCATTGCCCCCTTTTCTTGTGTTTTTGCTGTGCATCAGACGCCCGTTGGTCTGAACACACCCCACCACGCTTGCTACACCTGACAAGCGTGACATTAGGTCATCAGATCTGCGGGGGTGGAGAACATTTCCGCAGGCAGCTTTCTTCTCTGACTTTAAGGGGCTGGATTTTCCTACGTACACAGTCTCTTTTAGTTTTAACTCCAGCAGCAAAATGAGAACTGTCTGCGGAATGATGGGGGCTGGAATACAACTTTACACATTTAGGAACTTCTATTATAAGAAGAAATGTGTTAAAAAAAAAGTTCATTATTGAGGATCTTTATAAAATATCCAAAGAAGAGAGAAGCTGGAAGACTCAACTCTTCTTTGTAACATGCAGACAGCTCATTAATTAAGCTGTGTAATACCCAACTTTTCCTGTGGTGGTGCTGTAGAGCAGTTAAAAATTAGTTATCCTGTATCCCTAGCGGATCATTGGGGTCCCAGCAACAGAATATTTTCAGTTTTAGCTTACTGTCAGTAAAGCTTTCAAACAAAACAAAAAAAAAAGGATTGTCTAAAGTGGACATCCTCCTTAAAGATAACCAATCACTTGCCATAGACACGTAGTTTGTTTTACCTGGTGTTAAATGCCGCCGTTCTCCTGAATCCGGCGTTGTATTTCTTTTGTTCCTGCGCCTCTCCGTTCCTGAGATATGGCCTGTGCTTCCTTGTATATGGATTAATTATCCAATTGGGTGTGGTCCTGGTGGATATGCCCTTAAAAGGAAGTGAAGACCACAACCACTTGGCTAACAAGTCTAGATTTATATAAAAGGAAGAGTAGGGCGTATCTCAGGAACGGAGAGGCGCAGAAAGAAAAGAAAAACAACGTCGGATTCAGGGGAACAGCAGCATTTACACAAGGGGAAATAAATTACTCATTTAAGGAAAGTGACAAAGTCCATTTTTTACTATGTGAAGATTCTAAAGCCCCCTTGCCCCTGCCATGTATCCCACAATCATGCAATCACCTAAAATGTGATATCCTGCCATTTGAAAGATTTCTATTTCCTCTGGGCTAAACAATACCAACATAATTGCGTTCAGTGTCTTGTGCGTCTGACAATCAGACCTCCTGTTCTGAGTTTTGTTTTCTTCCTGCAAATTGTAAGAATTTGCCAATTCCATCACAATGATAATTAAGTTATAATTTCCAGGGCTGAGCCAGCTGTAGAGGAAACTGCGGTCTCGCTTATTGGCCATATTTGGGCTTTAGGTGAACCAGACCCCAAAACCTAACAACACAATTTAGATGGTTACCGTCCCTGTCTCTGCTACCAGAGGCCAGTGTCTAATAATTGCTTTTTTTATTACAAACTCTTGTAATGATGCTACTAGCAAATATTCAGGTAAGCAAGGAGAAACAACGGAGTTTTGAGGTATAAAAATTAAAATACAATTTTATTATGACAAAAAAGTGTTGCACAAAGTCATTAACCCCCGTCACACGCACTTACCTCCTGGGCGACCTCGATGTGGGCGGCGAACATCCACTTCCTGAAGGGGGAGGGACGTTCGGCGTCACAGCGACGTCACACGGCAGCCTGCCAATAGAAGCGGAGGGGCGGAGATGAGCAGGACGTAACACCCTGCCCACCTCCTTCCTTCCGCATTGCTGGCGGCCGCAGGTAAGCTGCAGTTCATCGTTCCCGGGGTGTCACACATAGCGATGTGTGCTGCCTCAGGAACGACGAACAACCTGCGCAAAGAAGAATAAATGATTTTTTAAAAATAAACGACGTGTAAGCGATACACGATTTGTAACCGATTTGCGATCGTTCTGAGACGCTCGTAGGTGTCACACGAAACAACGTCGCAAGCAATGCCGGATATGCATCACGAAAAGCGTGACCCCGACGACACATCGCGCGATAGATCGTCTCGTGTGACTCCCGCATAAGAGTGTGCTTATATGGACCCCAGAGCTGCAAAACTGCATTGCTAACCACTGAGCCATCATACAGTGCTAACCACTGAGCCACCGTGCTGCATTTCTAGTATAATTTGGAGGCCAGTAGGGCCTCATTCAGAGGTCCATATTGTTCATGGAGCAAACATGTCCCCATTATATATTGCACTGGATAAAAAGAAGTTTTGCCCTTTTATTTAATTTATTTATTTTTAAAGCATATGAGAAAATCACTCTGTATGGGGGGGAAAAAAACCTGAAGTCTGAATGCGGCTTTAGTCAGTGACTGTTTTATCTTATAGAGCATGCATTATTGTCGTCTATATACACTAACCAGCCACATATTTGACTAGACTGATGTAGTCCTGTAACACTAGTCCGGCTCTGTATCTGGAGCACTTTAGCTTCTTCTCTAGTGCCCTTCCTTGTCAGTGCAGACGTGACTGTAACACAAGCCCCGTAGGAAGATTTTACTCTTTATGGCTTTAAATACTGAAAATTACGACATTTATAGCAAAAAACAAACAAATCTGAACATTTTGCAATTCCTCCACATAAATATCTCTGCCCCATAATTACTCATCTGATGTTTGTATCACGGTCTTCATTTCCCCACTACATGTTCTCGTCCACAGATGCAGGAAGCGTCTCGTCCCGGAGCTGACGCTTCACATTTGTGTGTACCAGGTAGAATATAATGGTGATCGGCATGATTCATGTCACCGGTGTGCAGGGAATTCAGGATTCTGAGTCGTACGTACCTGATCATCTCCTGTCGGATCTTCGGGTCACCGGGGGGCATTTAATGTCCTTTGACGCTCTCGGCCAAGCTGCCAGCTCGCACTTCCTCTTGCTCACAACACTGGTGACATAGGGGAAGTATTGGCCAATTCTAAGAGAACTACATAAAACAGTCATCGTTACATGTGTGCTAATCATACTTATCTAGAAGAGATGGAGTTTGCCAGACAGTCGCAGACAATAGATAAATTATCATATTCCGCCGCTGATGATAACTTTTCACTTCCTGGCAGCGGATCAAGGTGTGAATAGGTCACTGGTTGTAAAAGAAGCGCTGATACGGACACTGGTTGTGATGGATCTGTGGCGCCCCTGAGGCTTCAGTTGCCACAGGGTACTGCATCTCACTTAAGGTGCAGTACTCATTCTGGGTCCAGAGGAGGTCAGTTCTGATTTCACATACATTCATACAATACATACTGTACAGTAGATTTCCCTCTCCACTGGGGACCGGGCTAGGGTCGGGTCTTAAGGTTGCCAACCAAACACTGGGGTGTACACCCACTAGCTACAGGGACTCGGGGGGAGGAGTGACCACCAAGTGGGAGGAGGAGCAACAACACATAATCGGGGAGTCGAGTCGGAGCAGTAAAAAGTGAAGGAGCTGGTTACCGGTATCTCCTGTGGGATATTGGAGAGACACGGTCACCGAGGGATGAGCTTGATTGTTCCCTCGGGACCGGTGCAGTCTAGGGTGCAGAGCCCTAAGGTGGTGCATACTTCAAGTTGCACCACCAGAATCTGCTGGACAGGGGGATTTCAGGTCCCTCTGGTCACCACAGATCCTGGAGCACAGTGGCAAATAGAGACCGGGGTCACGATTACGGTCAGGCCCCTGACAAGGACTGGGATGGGAACTAAACTACCACTAAAGGCGACCCTGAGTAGCTTCACGCCCAGGGGCCAGCACACAAAGCACCAGGAGGAAGGGCCCACAGACTAACGCACCCGTTCTGACCTCTGAAGGATCCGGGATTGGCTGGAGCCCATCATGGCGGAGACCGGCACCTCTGGGCAACCCACGGACAGTGAGTAAAGACCTGGAACTGCATTTACTGTGTCAGCCCTTCATTGCCGTCGCTGTCACCCTGCGCTTCGGCGCCAACGGCCACTACTACATCCATCATCCTCCCTGGGGCCTAGCTTCACCTGCGGGAAGCTGAACTACCCTAGCTGCAACACCACCCGACCCAGAGGACAGCGACCGCAGCGGCGGCTAATCCCTGGCCGCATACCGCAGGTGGTGTCACAAGACAACTACTACTCAAAACTTCCTCAACCCCTTCATCCCACCATCCATCCCATTTTGTGGACACCTCGGGGTCACGCGGGCAGGGCCACCCGTGACATCCCCTAACCCTCATCGGCCCGGTGACGAGTATTCCCCCAGACCCTGTGGGGTGCTCACTCCAGATCATGGTCATGGAGCCTCATATAGGACTTTTGGAAGATGCTAATGGACCTGCAGTACCGAGGAATGGCCACTATATGGTGTATAGAGCTTTGATTATTTTGTGCTACATACCGTATATATTTTTTATTTTAGTTTTGCCGTTTTTCTTTTTTTCCACATCACTGTCTGCATTAAAAATAAAAAACAGATATTACAATTTTCACATTGGTCACTTGGGCTTTTTCTAGACTCTAACTTCCTGTTCTATAAAAAAAATCTACATGTACATGAGCAGCATTCATCAGACTTATATCCTACCTTTTGTAATGAAGCGACTAATGAGCGTGTGCAAAGGTCGTTATAATTGAAAAAGTACAAGAAGGAGCTGTGATACCACCTATTATGATACTGTGATATCTGCTTTGTATAGAGGTGTCCCCTGTCATAGTAATCCTGTCTGTGATGATAAGGAGCCTGCTGAAAACTCTTCCTAAAAGGACAGGAAATATGAGTTTAAAAAAAGCCTCAGTGACAGGCAGGGCCGTCATCAGGACATGACAGCCAAGACTGGTGTATGGGGCCCAGTGAAGAGAGTGGCCCAGCCAGGACTCGGGATAATTATTTAACTTTATTAAGGGCCAGGCCCCCTCTTCACTGAGCCCCAGGGGCCTGGCCATGTCACTTCAACTACTATACATGACTAATTTGCATGTGAAAGGGTGGCACATGCAAACTAGCCATGCGCTAAAGGCAGCAGGGTCAGTGGGACAGAACAGGACACCGGCGCGTCATCCCGCGGCCAAGCATGCCGCAGTGTGATGAGGTCATCACTTTGCAACCTCATCACACTGCTGCAGGTAACACAGCTGTGGAGGTGGCGAGGAAGCGGCAGCCGGCGGGTACATTTAAGTGCCCTGTGAGCTAAAGACAGCTGGAGCGGGTAATCGTCGGGTGTGGGGTTGGGGGGCTCACTGATCCCAACCCCTGCCTTGCTTCAGCTGGATGAGTGTTGGAGGGCACACACCCAGCTGAAATGCATTGCGGGTTAGTGAGTACGCCCTGTGACGTGGTAGCTGGGGAGGGTGAGTAAAATGTTTTGGGTTGTTTTTGTAGCTGACAAATGTCAGAAGGGGCCCAGGAAGGAAACATACACAAGGAAGGGGAGAGAAACCAGGATGGGGACACTATATACCAGAATGTGCCCACGAGGGGAATATATATACCAGGATGGAACATATATACCAGAGTGGGGACAAATAAACCAGGATGGGGACATATATACCAGGAGGAGGACATATACAGTACAGACAAAAAGTTTGGACACACCTTCTCATTCAAAGAGTTTTCTTTATTTTCAGGACTCTGAAAATTGTAGATTCACATTGAAGGCATCAAAACTATGAATTACACATGTGGAATGAAATACTCAACAAAAAAGTGTAAAACAACTGAAAATATGTCTTATATTCTAGGTTCTGCAAAGTAGCCATCTTTTGCTTTGATTACGGCTTTGCACATTCTTGGCTTTCTCTTGATGAGCTTCAAGAGGTAGTCACCGGAAATGGTTTTCCAACAGTCTTGAAGGAGTTCCCAGAGATGCTTAGCACTTGTTGGCCCTTTTGCCTTCACTCTGCGGTCCAGCTCACTCCAAACCATCTCGATTGGGTTCAGGTCTGGTGACTGTGGAGGCCAGGTCATCTGGCGTAACACCCCATCACTTTCCTTCTTAGTCAAATAGCCCTTACACAGCCTGGAGGTGTGTTTGGGGTCATTGTCCTGTTGAAAAATAAATGATGGTCCAACTAAATGCAAACCGGATGGAATAGCACGCCGCTGCAAGATGCTGTGGTAGCCATGCTGGTTCTGTATGCCTTCAATTTTGAATAAATCCCCAACAGTGTCAGCAGCAAAGCACCCCCACACCATCACACCTCCTCCTCCATGCTTCACAGTGGGAAGCAGCCATGTAGAGTCCATCCGTTCACCTTTTCTATAAAGACACGGTGGTTGGATCCAAAGATCTCAAATTTGGACTCATCAGATCAAAGCACAGATTTCCACTGGTCTAATGTCCATTCCTTGTGTTCTTTATTCCAAACAAGTCTCTTCTGCTTGTTGCCTGTCCTTAGCAGTGGTTTCCTGGCAGCTATTTTACCATGAAGGCTGCTGCACAAAGTCTCCTCTTAACAGGTGTTCTAGAGATGAGGTGTGTCCAAACTTTTGGTCTGTACTGTATGTATATATATATGTATATATATATATATAATATAATATTTTTTTTTCCCCAAGGATGGCGGTGAGACAGAGGAAGGTTTGAGGGGTAGAGGCGAAGCTGGGGTGGAGTTTCATGTGGGCCCGAAACTTTTGCTAGTATGGGGCCCTGAAATTCCTAGTGGCAGCCCTGGTGGCAGGTGTGAAAATTGCAAGATTACTTTTTTTTAATAAAGATTGTAATATGAAAAAAAGCATTGCCAAAATGTTTTTAAAAATACACAAAAAAACAAAATGACAAATTCCCTTCTGCAGTCACATTTGGTGTAGTTCCCCTTTAAGTAGGATCATCCAGAGCGACACAAGTCTGCATCACGTGACATATTTCTGCGCACAAGTCCTTCTGCTCATAACCTTCAAGCTGACATCGGCAGGCAGCCAATCACAGCTCTTCTCGTATTTCTCTCCAAGTGGTGCTGAGATGACTCCAGCGCTGTGATTGGGCCGTTCTAACATACGGCGCTGATTGGTCGTTAGAGGAGAGTACCCTGCGTTGTAACTCCATCGCTGCCGGCACTCGGGCGGATCGCTTGTACGGTCTACATTACGCTGAGGAGCGAGGCTTCTTCGGTGTTGCGGGATTCCTGTTTCTGCGGCAGTTGCCCTCATCAAAGATGGCGGCAAATGTTTCTCAGTGAGTGCAGGGAAGATAGAGGTGAGTTTCTCCTGTTTGTGCAGCGGTAATGCGGCCGTGCCCCGTGCTCTGGCGGCTCAGGACACCGGTGAGCGCTCGGCGGATTTATGACATTTGTATGTGACTGCTGTAGTCATTGTGTAATGGAAAGTGCTGGAACTTTCCTAAGTAAGATCACTGATTGCTGTCAGGAAATGGAAACCTCCACAGACAGAAATAGTCTCCGACCGGGGGGAGGGGCACACAATCCGGATTACATCCATGAAGCAATAAAGGCTCCACACCATCTTAATAGCCAAAACAGCACAAAAGTAGAGTGAACTGTTCCTACCACAGTGACTGTGGCCCGATAATGTGATCTGTGTCGCCCTGTGGACAGTCACTTTGAGGGCTTTGGCCGCCTTTGATATGGGATACGTTATTTTCTTACAACTGATAGCCGAATGTTACCGCTAATCTTCATTTTCAGAATTCCAGATATGCAGTTTTTCTCTTGTGGGAGCGTCCCTCTCAGTAATACAGGCTGGATGACCTCTATGTGCAGTCAGACTTCTGCTCTCTTTATTAGCTCATATCAGCACATCTTCTATTCTGCACAGATTTAATCTTTATTCTCTTTTCTACAACACTCTGCCCTCAATGAAACTGCAGATGCTTTCTCTCCTTACCACATTATGGAGATCTGTGTATAACCCCCGTCTTTTCCCTGCTACTATATGTAACACTGAGAGAAAGGAGAAGAGCAGGTTCTCTTATGGATTTGTATCCTTTTTTTTTTTTTGGGATTGCATTCAGTACCATTAAGATCATCGTACTTGTGGATGATGGTACTGCACCTCAAAATAAAACAGCGGATGTCCCATCTGTTAGTATTGCCTAAGTGTAGCCATCAGTGATGAGCGGGCACTACCATGCTCGGGTGCTCAGTACTTAACTAGTGATGAGCGGGCACTACCATGCTCGGGTGCTCAGTACTCGTAACTAGTGATGAGCGAGCACTACCATGCTCTGGTGCTCAGTACTGGTAACTAGTGATGAGCGGGCACTACCATGCTCAGGTGCTCAGTACTGGTAACTAGTGATGAGCGGGCACTACCATGCTCGGGTGCTCAGTACTCGTAACTAGTGATGAGTGGGCACTACCATGCTCGGGTGCTCAGTACTCGTAACTAGTGATGAGCGGGCACTACCATGCTCAGGTGCTCTGTACTCGTAACTAGTGATGAGCGGGCACTACCATGCTCGGGTGCTCAGTACTCGTAACTAGTGATGAGCGGGCACTACCATGCTCGGGTGCTCAGTACTCGTAACTAGTGATGAGTGGGCACTACCATGCTCGGGTGCTCAGTACTGGTAACTAGTGATGAGTGGGCACTACCATGCTCGGGTGCTCAGTACTCGTAACTAGTGATGAGTGGGCACTACGATGCTCAGGTGCTCAGTACTCGTAACTAGTGATGAGCGGGCACTACCATGCTCGGGTGCTCAGTACTCGTAACTAGTGATGAGCGGGCACTACCATGCTCGGGTGCTCAGTGCTCGTAACTAGTGATGAGAGGGCACTACCATGCTCGGGTGCTCAGTACTCGTAACTAGTGATGAGTGGGCACTACCATGCTCGGGTGCTCAGTACTCGTAACTAGTGATGAGCGGGCACTACCATGCTCGGGTGCTCAGTACTGGTAACTAGTGATGAGCGGGCACTACCATGCTCAGGTGCTCAGTACTTGTAACTAGTGATGAGCGGGCACTACCATGCTCAGGTGCTCAGTACTGGTAACTAGTGATGAGCGGGCACTACCATGCTCGGGTGCTCAGTACTGGTAACTAGTGATGAGCGGGCACTACCATGCTCGGGTGCTCAGTACTGGTAACTAGTGATGAGCGGGCACTACCATGCTCAGGTGCTCAGTACTGGTAACTAGTGATGAGCGGGCACTGCCATGCTCGGGTGCTCTGTACTTGAAGAGAACATTTGGCTGCTCGGGTGGGCCTCACTTGTGTACCGAGTATAATGGAGTCAGGCGCATTCTTCCAGAACATTGTTCAGGTTGGGCGGGGGATAATTTCTGGAAGACAATAAGTGTTTGAATCCTTCAAATAATTTTTCTTTTGTTTTGTTTTTTTTTTTCTTCTCAGACCAGAGTTGTTCTGAATAGAAGTTGGAAAGAAATAAAGGTGAGAAATAGAAATGTGTGTCCTCACAGGGTCCGTGTATCACACGTCAGAAATGGATACACGGGGGGGGGGCTTACCTGTAAAGATGGCCGTACACGTCAGATATCAGAAATGAGCCAATAAATAATAAATGTGCCGGCCCCTGGTCAGTATTCCGTGGCCCCTGGATGAGAGGCCCCCCCTCCCCCGCACCGCCTCCTACCTGCCGCTGTCTTACATGTTCCATTCTACAAACGTCCAGCATTTGTTAGATTTAAAGGGATTGTCAAGGATTAGAAAAACATGGCCGCCTTCTTTGACGCACAGCGCTGCCCTGACCAAGAGTGGTGTGCAATTGCACATTTGCTCCATATTGGAGCTGCTATAACAGGTCTGACCCCTGGGACCCCCACAAATTCCAGCAATGAAGGGTCTGCAGAATCTGTGTAACATATTATAACAGTGAGATGTACCTGGGACGTCAAAGGTCGGATTTAAAGGGCTATAACCCGGCCTTATAGTGTAGGTGCAGGACATTTATGGTCTATTGCTCCCTTTTTCGGACCACTAAACCCTTTTATAACCTTTACAGCGTCTTGTAAAATCTCAGCACGTGACTGCATACTGTAGAATTTGGTGACTGTTGTGACTTTTCGGTGACCTCTGTGTGTTGCAGCCCCAGGATGTGGAGCGAGGTGGTGCTGGTGCTGCAGGGAGGGTCTCGCGTGGCGCAGGCGATGGTGAAGATGGGCTGTGACGAGCTCCGGATGGTGACCGCTACCTCCACGTTGGGAAGCGGCATTCGGTCTCTGCAGTCCGCAGCCGAGCGTTGTGTGAGCGCAGCATTCACCAATATACAGGTCAGTGAATTGTGTCGCCATATACTGCCATATTTTTTTTTTTTAGATCTACAATGAGTGAGAGATGTTTAATGGGCTGTCCATAGAGAACCCCATTAAAGGGAATCTGTCACCAGGTTTTTGCCACCTATTCTGACAGCAGCAGCAGAGATCCTGACTCTAGCGATGTGTCACTTACTGGGCTGCTAAGTGTAGTTTTGATAAAATCACTGTTTAATCAGCAGTAGATTATCATTACAGGACTACTTGTCGTGCTGCAGGTAGTCCAGCCTAGTCATGAGCTCTGTATAACGGCTAGGTCGACAGCAGAAAAAACATTGATTTATCACAATGACAGCAAACAGCTCAGTAAGTGACACATCCCTGGAATCAGGGTCTCTGTCTCTACATTATGCTGCTCGCTGACGTGCAGGGAAAAAAAACCCCTTTTTTTTCGAAATCTATATAGGCTACGTTGCTGATGACTTGGAGCAAAAACTCTCCACCAGCTCCTCCTGCTCGCTCCCTCCTTCTGTCCATCCGGTGAGTGTGCCTGGATTAGGTATTAGACAATCATTCCTGCCGGATTGTGATCTACATGTTGCTGTGGTCACTGCCCTTTAAAGGGTTATTCCATGGGGAAGGGGTTAACTGATCGCTGAGGGTCTGATCCCAGTAAAGTGGCTCTGCATCCCAGGACCTGTTCTCTGCCGCCCCATCTGAAATAGAGCGGAGGTGCGTGTTCTTGATCTCTGTTCCATTCGTTGTCTATGCCACCGCTGGAAATCATGGTGCACCGCGCTTGCTTGGACCTCCCCAGTCACAAGAACAGGGGTATTACTCCCCCCGCGCACCTGTGTAAATAGAGCTGTATTGACAATCACCTCCATAGGTGGTGCTCACGTGTGACTACGTCATACACACCTTGGACTTTGGGACCCCCTTCTCATGACCCCAGGGACCCCAGTGATTCTTAATTTATCTGTTTTACTTGTTTGCTTCTGGAAAAGCGTCTACACCCCACCCCCACCCCTCCCCTCCCCCGAGTCCTGATTTGCAAGTCAGCCTAGGTATGCAGCAGCAAGGCAGCAGAATAGATGACTGGGTGGAATTAGTGTCCTCGGACTTGTCCAATCTCTGGAAATCATGCATTTGGTTAAAGGAGTTTTTTGCTTTCCAAAAACGTCTGTCCCTACATGTAGTTTGTAATACTCATCCTCCCCTGGTCCAGCACGGAGTCTCTACCGCTGATCCCTTTGTCTGTTATTGTCTGCAGCACTGACCTCCCCCAAAAGCGGGTAGAAAAGAAATCCAACATTCCATTCCTCTAAAATGTTTCTTTATTGAAGTTTCAAAAATACATATTCCGGGCTTCCAGCCTCTCCTTACGCGTTTTGGACTTAAAGGTGCTTTACACGCTGCGACATCGCCAGCGATCTCGTTAGCGATGTGACACGCCAGATCGCAGATGCGATCTGCCGAGATTGCACATGTGATCGCCGCAATAAAAACGACCTATGTGCGATCTCGGCAGATCGCATCTGAGATCTGGCGTGTCACATCGCTAACGAGATCGCTAGTGATGTCACAGCATGTAAAGCACCCTTTAGTCCTTACTCATAGGCATACCGACATAAATTGATACAGAGGATGAATTCTTAGAAGTTACCAGAGGTCAAACTGTGATGCTAGACACTACAAGCAGTATGAATAGTAGGGTAGTCAGACAAGCCGGGATCATAAGCCAGGAGGTAACGTATAAAGTTCAGAAAGCAAACAGAGATGTGGTCAGGAAGAGGTCCGAGGTCAGAAGCCAGGACGTAACGTATAAGATTCAGGGAGCAGACAGAGATGTGGTCAGGAAGAGGTCTGAGGTCATAAGCCGGCAGGTAACATATAAGGTTCAGGGAGGAGAAAGAAACGTGGTCAGGAAGAGGTCCGAGGTCAGAAGCCGGGAGATAATGTATAAGGTTCAGGGAGCAGACAGAGATGTAGTCAGGAAGAGGTCCGAGGTTAGAAGCCAAGATCAAAAGTTTACATACACTAAGGCTATGTGCCCACAGGACAACGTACCCGTGGTTTTTGCCGCAGGTTTGTCCGCAGGTTTCCTGAAGCTGCTCCCCAGAATCCGCAGCTTTCTATTTCTGAGGGTTTCGAGCATTTTTGTTGCGGTAGACCTGCAGGACAAGTGCGGAAATAACTGCGGAATTCCCGCTCTGTATCTCCATAGTGGAGGAGCGGGAATTCTGCAGGTATTTCCGCATGAATAATTTACATGCAGTTCCGTGCGGCTGCAGGACATACGCAGCATATTCTGCAGCCGCACATACCGCAGCATTGATACAGCACTCCCCAAATCCCATAGGATAACATGGGGAGTGTCTGTACTTGCTTAAACCTGCGGATTTATCTGGAAAATCTAGATAAATCTGCAGGTTATCTGCAGCAAAATCCACGGGTACATAGTCCCGTGGGCACATAGCCTAAGAGTACTGTGCCTTTAAACAATATGCAACAGTCCATATGCTGATGTAATGTCTTTGGAAGCTTCTGATTGGTTTATTGGCAACATCTGAGTAAATAAGATGTATTTTAATGCACACCTGAAACACACTGCTTCTTTGTGTTGCATCATGGGAAAGTCAAAACAAATCAGCCCCTTTAATATATTACTCCGCTGTCTTTGTAGGTTAACAAAACTGATACCAGGCAGCGCCCGCCACCTTCAGATTTCGATGCTGAGTCTTGGAGTGTGATGTCCGATTTGCCCCCCGCTGAAGAGGCGTCATCTTCCCAGGCAAACCCCGGAGAATGGCAGAAGAAAGGCCCAAGCGTGACTGGCATGGGGCAAGTGAGGACATACAGCACCATCCGGGGGCTGACGGCGGACGAGATTCAGAGAGCGAGGGAGGCCAAGCTGCAAGGAGGAGCCGAGGAACATGGGAGAAACAAGCGCCAGAAGGTGGGGGACGGCGTATAATCAATATCTGTACATGATGCAACTGTCCCGAAGGCCGCGCTTACACAAGAACTTTCCTTCTCTTGTTTTTAATTTCCGAAGTTCTCTGCTGATTAATCTTATTATATTATCGTAGAGGTCAAACTTTTTTTTTTTTTTTTTTTTTTTTTTACTGTGGAGCTCCAAATCCTTATTTAAGGCATATTTATAACATTAAAGGGAACCTGTCACCAGAATTTTCGCTATTAAACTTAAAGCATCCCCTTCTGCAGCTCCTGGGCTGCATTCTATAAAGGTTCATCTTGCTGCTGGCCTCCCCTTTCAGACCTAAATAACAACTTTATAAAATATTACCATTTGCTATGGTAATGAGGTTTACTGGCCCCGGGGGCGGGCTGTATTTCGTCTGTTATCCCCCCCTCCTGCCGCTGTTCGCCGTCCCCCAGTGTTCATTTATATAGATGAGGCCGCCGCTCTCATCTTCCGCAGTGCTCCGGAAGTCTCGCGCATGCGCAGTGGCACGATCGCGGGACTGAGCACCGTTTTCAAAACGCGAACGCTGGTGGTGATATTGCGCAGGCGTGAGATTATGGGCGTTCGCTGTGAATGTCATCCAAGTACCCGCCCATAATCTCGTTCCAGCGCTTTTACCTCTGCCTCTACCCTTATGCGCTTGCGCTGGCCATTGCTTATTTTTATCATCCCAGTTTTACCTTTTTTTGAAAACAGTGCTCAGTCCCGCGATAGTGCCACTGCGCATGCGCGAGACTTCCGGAGCACTGTGGAAGGTGAGGGCGGCGGCCTCATCTATGTAAATGAATACTGGGGGACGGCGTACAGTGGCAGGAGGGACAAAATACAGCCCGCCCCCGGGGCCAGCAAAGCTCATTAGCATACCAAAAGGTAATATTTTATAAACTTGTTATTTAGGTCTGAAAGGGGGGCCAGTAGCAAGATGAACCTTTCTAGAATGCAGCCCAAGAGCTGCAGAAGGGGATTCTTTTAGTTTAATAGCGAAAATTCTGGTGACAGGTTCCCTTTAAGTAGATCTTGGACCTAATGAGGCTGGTGTACTTGCTGGGAAAATCAATTTCCGAATGGCTTTATAAACGTGATAGTAATGTGAGCTGTTTATGAGTTCAGAGTGAAAGCGATCATCAGTGTATCCAATCTGCACCTTCTCACTCAGCCTGACAGCTGCAGCTTGTGCTGAGCAAGGTGAGATCTCAGCAGCAGCAGCGGGGAGGAGGGACACTGAGGATTCGTCAGTCAAGTTAGCGTACAGAGATTCAATTTATAGTTTCACAAAGGAGTTTTACAACTATTTGGGCATGTTTTTTTTTTTGTTTGTTTTTTTTACAGTAAGCTCACCAGCCCCATCAGGATTAAGATCCGTATAACAGCAATGCAATATGTATTGTGAAGTATGGTGACAACACACTTTAAAAGGGGACTGTTCGGGATTTAAATTAAAGATAACACTGCTAAGGGCAAGAAATTAGTTTTAAAATTGTGAAATAACCAATGTGCTTACCGATTTAGGCCCCTGTGGACAATCCCTTTAAATGGTAAAAAAAATGTAGCTGCCATTAGAGGAGACTTTAAAAAAAATTCTGGCTTTGGGAAACCCCTGTCTGCAATTTTTTTTTTTTTTTGGACTCTGCTTTACTTCTCCTCCCCAGGTCCAGCCCTGAATCTCCTCCGCTCCTCTGGTCTGTTATTGTCTGCAGCATTGACTGTAGCGCTGTTGTCAATCAGTGAGTTCAGCGGCATGTCACATTTACTCTGTAAGGCTTTGTGCGCACTGGAAAATGGAATTTTCTCAAGAAAATTCCGCAGGCATTGAAAGATTACCGCACCCGCGGTAAAAACCCGCGGCAAACCGCACCTGAAAACCGCGTGTGGTTTGCTGCAGTTTTACCGCGGTATTGTTTGCGGTATTGCCGCGGTTTTGCCGCGTGCGGGTTGGTACATGTGCTTTATTGCATTCAATGCAATAAAGCACATTGAAAAAAAAAAAAAAAAAAAATAATTTCCTTCTGAGATAGATAGTAGATAGATAAATAGAAGAATAGATAGAGGGATAGATAGAGGACAGACCGCTGCATTTCTCACAGTCTGTAGTGAGTTCACATTACTGGCCGTGGGAAATGCCCTGTGGTTACCTCTGTTGTCTCGCTGCGAGGCTGCATTCAGCGCTGTGTCTGTGTCAGTTGCGGCTGCAAGCATCGCAGGACGTTTACGTCGGAGCTTTGTTTCGGGAGGGGTTAATAAAAGGGTGAACGAGGCTTATTTGTGTTTTTATTTAAAATTTATGATTTTTCGGGGTGTTTTTTCACTTTACTTATGGGTTGATCATGTCAGCTGTCACATAGACGCTGCCATGATCAAGCCTGGACTTAGTGGCGGCGATCCGCCGCCATTAACTCCTTGTATTACCCTCACTGCCACCGCATCACAGCAGCAGGAAGAGCCGGGGACACTCCGGTACTGCCGCATAATGGATGCGTCAGTCCCGGGGCAGCTGCGGCTGATATTCTCGGCTGCGGGAGGTGGGAGGGAGGCGGGGGACATTAACCCTGCCCCTCGCCCACCCCAGCCTGAGAATACCGGGCCGCCGCTGTGTGCTTACCTCGGCTGGACGGTAAATATACAGCGGAGCACACGTGTTTTGTTTTTTTTTTCTATATTTCCGTTTGCTTTCTATGTGTATTCTATATGTCTATGTGTGATATGTGTGTGCTTTCTATGTCTGTGTCTGTGATATATGTGTGTGTGTTTACTCTCTGCTCCGCTTCCTCTTCCTGTAATGACATCACTTCCCTGCAAAACCGCAGGCAAGCGATGTACATTACCGCAGGTAAACCGCGAAATACCGCAGGGAATAACGCAGGAAAACGCAGTGAACCGCACAGAATTTGCTGCCTGCGTTATTCCCTGCGGGATTTCACGATTACATGGCAGTCAATGGAGTGAAATCCCGCAGCGATGTGCGGAAAAGAAGTGACATGCAATTGTTTTTGCTGCGGGAATCCCGCAGCAAAACATGCAGCTGTCAAATTCCGCCCAGTGCGCACAGGATTTTTTCTTTTCCCATAGGTTTTGCTGGTGATTCACTGCACAGATGTTATGAACATTTTCTGCAGCGAAACATGCAGCAAATCCGCGGCAAAAACCGGTAAGTGCGCACAGGGCCTTAGAGCAGCTGACCTCATTCGTTGGCTGCAGTGCTGCCGACATGATGACAGACACCAGTGGCGGAGTCTCAGCGATGAACCTGGGGAGGGTGAGTAAATCACAGTTAAGTTTATTTTTAAAACAAACTACAGCAGGGAACAGGTTTCCTAAAACCAGAAAATACCTTTTAAGTTCAGTCTTTTCAATAAGCTCCCCCTAGTGGTGAATTAGTAACATGCATTGGCCCATTTATGTCTATTGCTGAGGATTTGGAGCTTTGTATCAGATAAGGATCTGACCGCTACAAAGATTTAATAAGTGATCAGAACAGAATTTTGAACCTATTAAGGTAAAAAAAAAATACAAAAACATTTTCTGGCTGTAAATCCATTAAAAATTTAGAGTGTAAGCTCAATGGGGCAGGACGTGTGCCGTCGTCTGTAGAAATGTAGATAAATCTCTGGTTGTGTCCAGTATCCGCTATATCAGTGTCTTGTGTGGATGATGTTGTCGCTGCGACTTTTAGTTCTTCTTCCTCGCAGGCAGTAGCCATTATTGTGATCACAGACGTGCTGATAATAAAGTGATTGTGCCGGGAATTGTCTGGTCTCGTGCGGATTGATGCGTCGTGCACACACGGAACACACAAGTGATGTTAGTCCCGATCGCCAGGTCTGACCAGTAATGCAGTAACTGCAAAGAATTTAATGCTCTATGGTTGGGGAACCCACAGATTGACAGACGTAGGAGCCGGAATGGGGACCACGTAGTGATAGTGGCGATTTCCTCTGGTCCTTCATAGATGTGACCCATAGCGGGAAACGTTGTTGTTTTGTTTTTGTTTTTTTTTTTGTGTTAGCTCTGTGGATGCCCTAAAATGGGGTGCAACTAAGGAAGATTAGGGCACTCACAGTGATGAGGTCAGTAATAGGGAAAATCCACAGTCAGATCTACAACATCGACCACATCTAATGTCTGGACCTTGATGTAGGTTTTATGGGCAGCAATGAGGACACAGTAATGCAGCTGAGCGACACACATTTAAAAAATTGGCCTAATATAATGTATATATCCACTAACTCCGCAAACACCCGGCAACTTGGTTCCTGCGCCCACCCCACAATTCAGTGTTTGTACATACTATTTTTTTTTTTTTTTTAATATAATCTATATATCTGTATGTGTGTATATGTATGTGTGTGTAATATATATAATGTGTGTGTGTGTGTGTGTGTATGTCCGCTAAAGGAATCCGCACCGTCGCATTTGCAATCACAATATTTTGCACAGACGCCTCATGTGACCCTGGGAACATCGTAGACTGTTTTGACAAGAAAATGTAACCCCGCGCTTTACAGTTACTCTCCAAAAAAACATGCTTACATTAAAGTGAATGGAGCTGAAAGGTGAGGTCATTAATAGAAGCTGTGATTGGTTGCTATAGGCAACGAAGGACATTCTTAGTATAAGAAGCTTATGTGTGAGGTAATAAGATGTTGGTGGAGAAACGGATAGAGAGATAGACAGACCTGCAAACAGGGAGAGAGTCAGAGAGAGAAAGGACAGACAAAGAGAGACGGATAGAGAGAGAAAAGACAGAGTGATGGATAGAGGGATAGAGAAAGGACAGAGAGAGTGATTGATAGAGAGGGATAGAGAGAGAAAGGACAGAGTGTGATGTATAGAGAGAAAGGACAGAGAGTGATGGATAGAGAGAAAGTACAGAGAGAGATGTATAGAGAGGGATAGAGAGAGAAAGGACAGAGAGAGGACAGAGTGATGAATAGAGGGGGATAGAGAGAAAGGACAGAGAGTGATGGATAGAGAGAGAAAGGACAGAGAGTGATGGATAGAGAGAGAAAGGACAGAGAGTGATGGATAGAGTGGGATAGAGAGAGGACAGTGAATAGAGAGGGATAGAAAGGACAGAGAGTGGATAGAGAGGGATAGAGAGAGAAAGGACAGAGTGATGGATAAAGGACAGAGTGTGATGGATAGAGAGGGATAGAGAGAAAGTACAGAGAGAGTGATGGATAGAGAAAGGACAGAGAGCAAGGACAGAGTGATGGATAGAGAGGAAGGACAGAGTGAATAGAGAGGGATAGAGAGAGGACAGAGTGATGGATAAAGGACAGAGTGTGATGGATAGAGACAGGACAGAGTGATGGATAGAGGACAAAGAGAGTGATGGATAGAGAGGACAGAGATGGATAGAGAGAGACAGAGAGAGGACAGAGTGATAGAGAGGGATAGAGAGAGAAAGGACATACAGTGATGGATAGAGTGGGATAGAGAGAGAAAGGACAGAGAGGGATAGAGAAAGGACAGAGAGAGTGATGGATAGAGAGGGATAGAGAAAGGACAGAGTGATGGATAGAGAGGGATAGAGAGAGAGGACAGAGAGAGAGTGAGGGATAGAGAAAGGACAGAGTGATGGATAGAGAGGGATAGAGAAAGGACAGAGAGAGATGGATAGAGAGGGATAGAGAAAGGACAGAGAGAGATGGATAGAGAGGGATAGAGAAAGGACAGAGAGTGATGGATAGAGAGGGATAGAGAAAGGACAGAGTGATGGATAGAGAGGACAGAGTGATGGATAGAGAGGGATAGAGAGAGGACAGAGAGAGTGATGGATAGAGAGAAAGGACAGAGTGATGGATAGAGAGGGATAGAGAGAAAGGACAGAGTGATGGATAGAGAGGGATAGAGAGAGGACAGAGAGAGAGTGATGGATAGAGAGGGATAAAGGGAGAAAGGACAGAGAGTGATGGATAGAGAAAGGACAGAGAGTGATGGATAGAGAAAGGACAGAGAGCAAGGACAGAGTGATGAATAGAGGGGGACAGAGAGGAAGGACAGACTGAATAGAGAGGGATAGAGAGAGAAAGGACAGAGTGATGGATAGAGAGAAAGGACAGAGAGTGATGGATAGAGAGGGATAGAGAAAGGACAGAGTGATGGATAGAGAGGGATAGAGAGAGGACAGAGTGATGGATAGAGAGGGATAGAGAAAGGACAGAGAGTGATGGATAGAGAGGGATAGAGAGGACAGAGTGATGGATAGAGAGGACAGAGAGAGTGATGGATAGAGAGGGATATAGAGAGAAAGGACAGTGTGATGGATAGAGAGGGATAGAGAGAGAAAGGACAGAGTGATGGATAGAGAGGGATAGAGAAAGGACAGAGAGTGATGGATAGAGAGGGATAGAGAGAAAGGACAGATGGATAGAGAGAGACAGAGAAAGGACAGAGTGATAGAGAGGGATAGAGAGAGAAAGGACACAGTGATGGATAGAGTGGGATAAAAGGACAGAGAGTGATGGATAGAGTGGGATAGAGAGAGGACAGTGAATAGAGAGGGATAGAGAGAAAGTACAGAGAGAGTGATGGATAGAGAGAGAGAGGACAGAGGGATAGAGAAAGGACAGAGAGAGTGATGGATAGAGAGGGATAGAGAGAGAAAGGACAGAGTGATGGATAGAGAGGGATAGAGAGAGAGGACAGAGAGTGATGGATAGAGAGGGATAGAGAAAGGACAGAGAGAGTGATGGATAGAGAGGGATAGAGAAAGGACAGAGTGATGGATAGAGAGGGATAGAGAGAGAAAGGACAGAGTGATGGATAGAGAGGGATAGAGAGAGAAAGGACAGAGTGATGGATAGAGAGGGATAGAGAGAAAGGACAGAGTGATGGATAGAGAGGGATAGAGAGAGAAAGGACAGAGAGTGATGAATAGAGAGGGATAGAGAGAGAAAGGACAGAGAGGGAAAGTGAGTGAGAGAGTGGGACAGAGACAGAGAGTCCCTTACTATCCCAGGCAGTGCCACCTACTATAGCGAGTGTGAATATATATTTCTTGTCTTCTTCCAAGGGCCATACGCTTTACCTTTAGCCATGCGGTGGCCTGTATTTTGCAGGACGTGTCGTAGTTTTGAATGATCTCGTTTATTTTACTGTATAAGGGAGTGAAAACACAGGGAAAAATATTTAAGTGGGGGGGTGCAATTCCGCTGGTGTTCTCGGGATTGGATTTTGTTGTTACTGTTCTTTCTATGATGGGAAGCCTCCCGGTAACCCCATTCTCCCTGTTGGTATGATTGCAAAGATTCCAATTCTAAATTCTATACATAATATTTTATTTATTTATTTATTTTTTCATGATGAGAAAAGAAAGTTTACAATTTTGTATTACACTCCTACTCAATTTTTCCCATCAACTGAGCAATTTATTTCTTGCTTGTTCCCCCCCCCTTTAATTTTAATGGATGAGAAGTAGGGATGATTCTAAATAAATGTATTTTTTTTTCCTCTTAGTTCCTCTAGTGGACGTAATTCTGTGATCCATCAATCGCTTATTCTATATATGCGATTTGTAGTAAAGTTCTCATCCTGGTGAATGGGAAGCAGCGTGTGCATTGGCAAGCATTTTGTTTAAATGCTGCTATCCGGGATTCACAGCAGCATGTAAATGGGTAATGGCAGCTCTGCTCCACTCCTGTTAGAAACAGATGCCGGCTGTGTATTACTGCCAGCATCTACTGTGTGAGGATAAAGCTCCGTTCCTGGGTTCTTTCATCCTTTCCACAGTTGCAGAACCCAGCGCTGACTTACTGATACTTTCATATGGGCTAAGGGGTTATATACAGTGTGTCCACCCATATCCTGTCCACCACCATTAACGTGAGAACGGCAGCAGCTATAGGGATAGAAGTGGTGTCTAGGTATAGTAAAGTAGCCATGCGCTACGCAATGATACCACCTATAGCGCCACCTGGTGGAAAACAACAGAGTTCGCATTTTTATCTCAAAAATGGAACGAGATAGAGAAAAAAAGTGAATTACAAAGTTGTAGGGCATCATCAATTCAATACGAATCAACACCTTACATACAGAAATGCTATGATATGAAACCCATGACCCCCCCAAAACATTGAATGCTGGTCACGCATATGGCGCTCATTTAACTTTGATGCTCAAAGTGTCCCCCGTCAGCTGCAATGCACATCTGGACTCTGCACAGCATAATGTATCTTGCTGCACGTTGTGCAATATGTTAGGTGACACGTTTGCACAAGCATCTGTGATACGTGGTCGTAGGTCCTGCAATGTTGGTGGAGGGGTCGCATACACCTGCTGCTTGATGTGACCTCACAGAAAGAAGTCCAATGGGGTCAGGTCAGGTGAGCGGAGGCCACTCCACACAGCCACCATACCCAATGACTTGTAGGAAGGTCTCCATGAGGTATCGCTTCATGTCCGCAGCCTTGTGAGTTTTACACCTTCTAATCATAGCATTTCTGTATGCAAGGTGTCGATTTGTATTGAATTGATGATGCCCAAAACTTTGTAATTCACTTTTTTTCTCTCTTATTCCGTTTTTGAGATAAAAATGCAAACTCCGTTGTTTTCCACCAGGTGGTGCTATAGGTGGTTTCATTGCGTAGCACATGGCTAATTTACTATACCTAGACACCACTTCTATGCCCATAGCTGCCGCCGTTCTCAAGATAATGGCGGTGGACAGGATATGGGTGGACACACTGTATAACAGAGGACACTTGAAAATTCTCTGGATATCAGTCTTATCGCGAGAGGAGAAGAACAGGATCTTTGACAAGCTAGCATTTATCTCCTTTTTTTTTTTTTTTCCAGTGGAAAAGGTGATTTATTTTTTGAGCCCAATCTACATTAATACCTTCTGTTTGTTCACAGCTCAGTGAAAGGGCCCGAGAGCGGAAAGTGCCCGCATCTAGAATCAGCCGCATGGCAAATTTTGGGGGTAATTTTTAATTATTTATTTTTTTATTTATTAATTTATTTATTTTATAATGTGGATTATCATTTCATCCTGAACTTACCGCTTCTTCAGGCTTGGCCGTCAGTCTTGGGATTGGTGCACTGACCGAAGCAGCGAAACAGTCCCTGAGCCGAGAAAAGAAGCCAGAAGGTGAGTGATGGGCAAGAAGCTGAAATAGGGTCGGGCTCAGCTGCTGAGCCTGCTCAGGGCACACGATGTGTATGTTGCATGTCCAAATAGTATAAAGCAGCTCTTAATTTATTTTTTTTCCAGAGAATCTTCTTAAAATGTTAGAAAATCTAAAAGCCATATAGCTCTTCTGTCCTCTTCCCCAAAATACACAGGTGGTCAAAATTGTTGATCCCCCTCGTTTAATGAAAGAAAAACCCACACTGGTCACAGAAATGACTTGAATCTGACAAAAATTAATAATAAATTAAAAAAATGTATGAAAATGAACAGATGAAAGTCAGACATTGCTGCTTTTCTACCATGATTTCACTGAATTTTTTAAAAAATAAAACTCCGGGACAGAAATGATGGTGCCCCTGAAAATAACGGGACAAAAGGGACATGTTAAATCAAGGTGCATCCACTAATTAGCATCACAGGTGTCTACAATCTTGTAATCGGTCAGTGGGCCTGTATATAGGGCTACAGATACCCACTGTGCTGTTTGGTGACATGGTGTGTACCACACTCGACATAGACCAGAAGAAGCGAAGGAAAGAGTTGTCTCAGGAGGTTAGAAAGAAAATTCTAGACAAGCATATTAAAGGTTATTAAAGACCATCTCCAAGCAGCTTGATGTTCCTGTGACTACAGTTACTCATATTAATCAGAAATGTAAGATCCATGGGACTGTAGCCAACCTCCCTGGATGTGGCCGCAGGAGGAAAATTGATGACAAATCAAAGAGATGGATAATACGAATGGTAACAAGAGCCCAGAAAAACTTCTAAAGAGATTAAAGGTGAACTTCAAGCTCAAGAAAGATCTGTGTCAGATCGCACCACCCGTTGGTTTTTTGAGCCAAAGTGGACTTCATGGGAGACGACCAAGGAGGACACCATTGTTGAAAAAAAAAAAAACTAAAAAAAAGCCAAACTGGAATTTGCCAAACTACATGTTGACAAGCCACAAAGCTTCTGGGAGAATGGACAGATGAGACAAAAACACCACACACACACATACATACACATACATACACATACACACTGAAGATTTTGGGCACTCACCGCAAAATCACCTTTATCGCTTCATTGGGGGACATAGGAGCCCATGTGATAGAGATATTATATATATATATATATATATTTCTTTATCGTTCCTTTATGGGAGACCCAGACCATGGGTGTATAGCTAGCGACCTCCGGAGGACACACAAAGCACTACACTCAAACGTGTAGCTCCTCCCTCCGGGCTATATACACCCCCTGGATGACAATCTACCCAGTTCAACGCTTTGTGTTTCAGGAGGATACACACACTTTTATTTCCTCATATTTTTTTCAATTTTATTTTAATTTTTTAAAGATTTGGAAGAAAAGCGGGTCCAGTCTGGACTCCCGGCATGTCCCTTCACGCTCCACTCTGCGGGGTGCTGTTAAGGTTGATCTTCATAAGGCTGGAGCCTTCACATGCCGTGCTCCTTCGCATCCTCTGTCGAGGCTCTGTTTGAAGTGGGAGCCTCCACGGTCCTCTCTGCTTGCAGGAGGCCGGCTCCATCCACAGCCCTGTCTGGTCCCTGCTGGAAGGAGCGTTAACCCCACTCAGGGACATGGCCCTGCGTCTCAAAGCTAAGTATTGAGACGTTTTTTCAGGGGTCCCGGGTGCTTTTATTATGGGCAAGGCAGCTTCCTCGTGACTATCTGGCCGCGCCAGCAACGTCCTTGGTCGGGGGCAGGCTCTCCCACTTTGGCGACGTGTGGTTGCAACACGTCTCCGATCAGTGGGTGCGGGATATCATCACCCACGGCTACAGGATACCTTTTTCCTCCAGCCCGCCAAACAGATTTTTTCTGTCCACCCCCCCCTGCTCCAAAGCCGCCGCCTTCTCTCAGGCCGTGGCATCCCTGCAGACCAACGGTGTAATTGTTCCGGTCCCCGCCCGGGAACGGTTCAGAGGTTTCTACTCAAACCTCTTTCTAGTTCCCAAAAAGGACGGTTCCTCCCGGCCCATCCTGGATCTCAAGCTTCTCAACAAGCATGTTCAGGTGCGGCACTTTCGCATGGAATCTCAAAGATCGGTCATTGCCTCAATGACCCAGGGAGATTTTCTGGCATCCATCGACATCAGAGATGCCTATCTGCATGTGCCTATTGCGGTTTCACACCAGCGCTGGCTACGCTTTGCGATCGGAGAGGAACATTTCCAGTTCGTGGCTCTTCCCTTTGGCTTAGCCACGGCCCCCCGAGTGTTCACCAAGGTCATGGCAGCAGTGGTTGCGGTCCTGCACCTCCAGGGGTTGGCAGTGATTCCTTACCTGGACGACCTTCTAGTCAAGGCCTCATCCAGTGTAGACTGTCAGCGGAGTGTCTCGCTCACTCTCGCCACTCTAGTCCAATTCGGGTGGCTTGTCAACCTCCCCAAGTCGACTGTGACCCCGACCCAGGTACTTTTGTACCTAGGGATGCAATTCGAGACTCTGCCGGCACTTGTCAAGTTGCCCTTAGTCAAACAGCAGTCCCTTCGTGTGGCAGTGCGCTCTCTGCTGAGGCACCGCCGTCATTCCATCAGACACCTCATGCAGGTGCTGGGTCAGATGGTGGCGTCCATGGAAGCGGTTCCCTTTGCCCAGTTCCATCTGCGTCCCTTGCAGCTGGACATTCTCCGCTGTTGGGACAAGCGGATCTCTTCTTTGGACAGGCTGGTGGCTCTGTCATCACAGGCCAGGAACTCCCTTCAGTGGTGGCTTCAGCCCCTCTCCCTTTCACAGGGACGGTCCTTCCTGACTCCGTCCTGGGTGATCCTCACCACGGATGCCAGTCTCTCCGGCTGGGGAGCGGTGTTTCTCCATCACCGAGCACAGGGCACTTGGACTCCGTCCGAATCAGCCCTCCCGATCAATGTGCTGGAGATCAGAGCCGTGTTTCTAGCTCTCCTAGACTTTCACCACCTATTGGCGGGCAAGCACATTCGGGTTCAGTCGGACAACGCGACAGCGGTTGCCTACATCAATCACCAGGGCGGAACTCACAGCCGTCTGGCGATGTTGGAGGTTCAACGAATCCTCCAGTGGACGGAGGACTCAAAGTCCACCATATCCGCAGTCCACATCCCAGGCGTGGAAAACTGGGAGGCCGATTATCTCAGCCGTCAAACCGTGGACGGCGGCGAGTGGGCACTGCATCCGTCAGTGTTCAGGTCAATTTGCCGCAAGTGGGGCACTCCGGAAGTAGATCTAATGGCTTCCCGGCACAACAAGAAGGTTCCGGTTTACGTGGCTCGCTCCCACGATCCTCAAGCCTTCGCAGCAGACGCACTGGTTCAGGATTGGTCTCAGTTCAGTCTGGCCTATGTGTTTCCCCCCCTAGCGCTATTGCCCAGGGTTCTGCGCAAGATCCGAATGGAGGGCCGTCGAGTAATACTCATTGCTCCGGACTGGCCCAGGCGAGCCTGGTACCCAGACCTGCTCCGCCTGTCCGTAGGGGTGCCGTGGCATCTTCCGGACCGCCCAGACCTTCTCTCTCAAGGTCCGTTCTTCCGCCAGAATTCTGCGGCTCTCAGATTGACGGCGTGGCTCTTGAGTCCTGGATCCTGACGGCTTCAGGCATTCCCTCTGAGGTCATCTCCACCATGACTCAGGCTCGGAAGTCTTCCTCGGCTAAGATTTACCACAGGACTTTGAAAATTTTCCTGTCCTGGTGTCGCTCTTCCGGCCATGCTCCTTGGCCGTTCGCCTTGCCGACCATCCTGTCTTTTCTACAGTCGGGTCTACAGTTGGGTCTGTCCCTCAATTCACTTAAGGGACAGGTGTCGGCTTTGTCGGTATTGTTCCAGCGGCGTATCGCCCGACTGGCTCAGGTGCGCACCTTCATGCAGGGCGCATCTCACATCATTCCTCCTTACCGACGACCCTTGGATCCCTGGGACCTTAATTTGGTCCTCACGGCCTTACAGAAACCCCCTTTTGAGCCTCTCAGGGAGGTTCCTTTGTCTAGACTTTCACAGAAAGTTGTCTTTCTAGTAGCCATAACTTCTCTCAGGAGAGTTTCTGATTTGGCTGCGCTTTCTTCGGAATCCCCCTTTTTGGTGTTTCACCAAGACAAGGTGGTTCTTCGTCCGACTCCGGACTTTCTCCCTAAGGTGGTGTCTTCCTTCCACCTTAACCAGGACATTTCATTGCCCTCTTTTTGTCCGGCCCCTGTGCATCGCTTTGAGAAGGCGTTGCACACCTTAGATTTGGTGCGGGCGCTCCGAATCTATGTGTCTCGCACCGCCGTTTTTCGGCGGTGCACCTCACTTTTTGTGCTAACCACGGGTCAGCGCAAGGGCCTTTCGGCGTCTAAACCGACCTTGGCTCGTTGGGTTAGGTCGGCTATCGCCGATGCCTACCAATCTTCTCAGGTGCCTCCCCCGTCGGGGATTAAGGCGCACTCGACCAGAGCTGTCGGTGCCTCCTGGGCTTTCAGGCACCAGGCTACGGCTCAGCAGGTGTGTCAGGCTGCCACTTGGTCCAGTCTGCACACTTTTTCTAAGCACTACCAAGTGCATGCTCATGCTTCGGCAGATGCGAGCTTGGGCAGACGCATCCTTCAGGCGGCTGTCGCCCATTTGTGAAGTTAGGTTTTGCCTACTTCTCCGTTTCGTTTATTTCCCACCCATGGACTGCTTTGGAACGTCCCATGGTCTGGGTCTCCCATAAAGGAACGATAAAGAAAAGGAGAATTTTGTTTACTTACCGTAAATTCTTTTTCTTATAGTTCCGACATGGGAGACCCAGCTCCCTCCCTGTTGCCTGCTGGCAGTTTTTTTGTTCCGTGTGCTTCACGGCTGTTGTTAGTAGACAGAGTGCTGGTTTTGCCGAGTTTTACTCTATCTCTACTTATGGGTGGATGTCCTCCTTCAGCTTTTGCACTGAACTGGGTAGATTGTCATCCAGGGGGTGTATATAGCCCGGAGGGAGGAGCTACACGTTTGAGTGTAGTGCTTTGTGTGTCCTCCGGAGGTCGCTAGCTATACACCCATGGTCTGGGTCTCCCATGTCGCAACTATAAGAAAAAGAATTTACGGTAAGTAAACAAAATTCTCCTTATATATATATATATATTTTTATATATTATATACAGTTAGGTCCAGTAATATTTGGACAGTGACACAAGTTTTGTTATTTTAGCTGTTTACAAAAACATGTTCAGAGATACAATTATATATATAATATGGGCTGAAAGTGCACACTCTCAGCTGCAATATGAGAGTTTTCACATCCAAATCGGAGAAAGGGTTTAGGAATCATAGCTCTGTAATGCATAGCCTCCTCTTTTTCAAGGGACCAAAAGTAATTGGACAAGGGACTCTAAGGGCTGCAATTAACTCTGAAGGCGTCTCCCTCGTTAACCTGTAATCAATGAAGTAGTTAAAAGGTCTGGGGTTGATTACAGGTGTGTGGTTTTGCATTTGGAAGCTGTTGCTGTGACCAGACAACATGCGGTCTAAGGAACTCTCAATTGAGGTGAAGCAGAACATCCTGAGGCTGAAAAAAAAAGAAAAAATCCATCAGAGAGATAGCAGACATGCTTGGAGTAGCAAAATCAACAGTCGGGTACATTCTGAGAAAAAAGGAATTGACTGGTGAGCTTGGGAACTCAAAAAGGCCTGGGCGTCCACGGATGACAACAGTGGTGGATGATCGCCGCATACTTTCTTTGGTGAAGAAGAACCCGTTCACAACATCAACTGAAGTCCAGAACACTCTCAGTGAAGTAGGTGTATCTGTCTCTAAGTCAACAGTAAAGAGAAGACTCCATGAAAGTAAATACAAAGGGTTCACATCTAGATGCAAACCATTCATCAATTCCAAAAATAGACAGGCCAGAGTTACATTTGCTGAAAAACACCTCATGAAGCCAGCTCAGTTCTGGAAAAGTATTCTATGGACAGATGAGACAAAGATCAACCTGTACCAGAATGATGGGAAGAAAAAAGTTTGGAGAAGAAAGGGAACGGCACATGATCCAAGGCACACCACATCCTCTGTAAAACATGGTGGAGGCAACGTGATGGCATGGACATGCATGGCTTTCAATGGCACTGGGTCACTTGTGTTTATTGATGACATAACAGCAGACAAGAGTAGCCGGATGAATTCTGAAGTGTACTGGGATATACTTTCAGCCCAGATTCAGCCAAATGCCGCAAAGTTGATCGGACGGCGCTTCATAGTACAGATGGACAATGACCCCAAGCATACAGCCAAAGCTACCCAGGAGTTCATGAGTGCAAAAAAGTGGAACATTCTGCAATGGCCAAGTCAATCACCAGATCTTAACCCAATTGAGCATGCATTTCACTTGCTCAAATCCAGACTTAAGACGGAAAGACCCACAAACAAGCAAGACCTGAAGGCTGCGGCTGTAAAGGCCTGGCAAAGCATTAAGAAGGAGGAAACCCAGCGTTTGGTGATGTCCATGGGTTCCAGACTTAAGGCAGTGATTGCCTCCAAAGGATTCGCAACAAAATATTGAAAATAAAAATATTTTGTTTGGGTTTGGTTTATTTGTCCAATTACTTTTGACCTCCTAAAATGTGGAGTGTTTGTAAAGAAATGTGACAATTCCTACAATTTCTATCAGATATTTTTGTTCAAACCTTCAAATTAAACGTTACAATCTGCACTTGAATTCTGTTGTAGAGGTTTCATTTCAAATCCAATGTGGTGGCATGCAGAGCCCAACTCGCTAAAATTGTGTCACTGTCCAAATATTACTGGACCTAACTGTGTGTGTGTGTGTGTGTGTGTGTGTATATATATATATATATATATATATATATATATATATATATATATATATATATATATATATATATATATATATATATATATATATATATATATATATATATATATATATATATATATATATATTACAGTGCAGACCAAAAGTTTGGACACACCTTCTCATTCAATGAGTTTATTTTCTGGACTCTGAAAATTGTAGATTCACATTGAAGGCATCAAAACTATGAATGAAAACATGTTGATTGAAATACTTAAAGTGTGAAAAAACAGAAAATATGTCTTATATTCTAGGTTCTTCAAAGTAGCCACCTTTTGCTTTGATTACTGGTTTGCACACTCTTGGCATTCTCTTGATGAGCTTCAAGAAGTAGTCACCGGAAATGGTTTTCCAACAGTCTTGAAGGAGTTCCCAGAGATGCTTAGCACTTGTTGGCCCTTTTGCCTTCACTCTGCGGTCCAGCTCACCCCAAACCATCTCGATTGGGTTCAGGTCTGGTGACTGTGGAGGCCAGGTCATCTGGCGTAGCACCCCATCACTCTCCTTCTTAGTCATATAGCCCTTACACAGCCTGGAGGTGTGTTTGGGGTCATTGTCCAGTTGAAAATTAAATGATGGTCCAACTAAACGCAAACCGGATGGAATAGCACGCCGCTGCAAGATGCTGTGGTAGCCATGCTGGTTCTGTATGCCTTCAAGTTTGTATAAATCCCCAACAGTGTCACCAGCAAAGCCCCCCCACACCATCACACCTCCTCCTCCATGCTTCACGGTGGGAACCAGCCATGCAGAGTCCATCCGTTCACCTTTTCTGCGTCACACAAAGACACAGTGGTTGGATCCAAAGATCTCAAATTTGGACTCCTCAGACCAAAGCACAGATTTCCACTGGTCTAATGTCCATTCATTGTGTTCTTTAGCCCAAACAAGTCTCTTCTGCTTGTTGCCTGTCCTTAGCAGTGGTTTCCTAGCAGCTATTTTACCATGAAGGCTGCTGCACAAAGTCTCCTCTTAACAGTTGTTCTAGAGATGTGTCGGCTGCTAGAACTCTGTGTGGCATTGACCTGGTCTCTAATCTGAGCTGCTGTTAACCTGCGATTTCTGAGGCTGGTGACTCTGATAAACTTATCCTCTACAGCAGAGGTGACTCTTGGTCTTCCTTTCCTGGGGTGGTCCTCATGTGAGCCAGTTTCTTTGTAGCGTTTGATGGTTTTTGCCACTGCACTTGGGGACACTTTCAAAGTTTTCTAAATTTTTCGGACTGACTGACCTTCATTTCTTCATTTCTTAAAGTAATGATGGCCACTCGTTTTTCTTTACTTAGCTGCTTTTTTTCTTGCCATAATACAAATTCTAACAGTCTATTCAGTAGGACTATCAGCTGTGTATCCACCAGACTTCTACACAACACAACTGATGGTCCCAACCCCATTTATAAGGCAAGAAATCCCACTTATTAAACCTGACAGGGCACACCTGTGAAGTGAAAACCATTTCCGGTGACTACCTCGTGAAGCTCATCAAGAGAATGCCAAGAGTGTGCAAAGCAGTAATCAAAGCAAAAGGTGGCTACTTTGAAGAACCTAGAATATAAGACATATTTTCAGTTGTTTCACACTATTTTAAGTATTTCATTCCACATGTGGTAATTCATAGTTTTGATGCCTTCAATGTGAATCTACAATTTTCAGAGTCATGAAAATAAAGAAAACTTTTTGAATGAGAAGGTGTGCCCAAACTTTTGGTCTGTACTGTGTATGTGTATATATGTATGCATGTGTTTGTGTATGTATGTTTATATATATATATATATATATATATATATATATATATATATATATATATATATATATATATATATATATATATATATATATATATATATATATATATATATATATATATATATATATATATATATATATATATATATTTAGGTTTTTTTTTTTGTTTTTTGTTTTTTTTTCTTTGAAAGCAGTTAATTCCTGGTCCCTAACCTCTTAATGTCCACTTCAAAGACTAACAGCAGCGTCTAAGAGATTAAACTATGTCGATTGGTATATAACACCCCCAGTGTCTGTGCTATGCTGAGCAGGCTCAGGCCTTGAACCTGCTCCATACAGTGATTATTCACATCCGCTATAAATGATTGACACTGAGGTTTTACATTTGTGTGCTGTAAAGGGAATCTTTCACCAGTTTTTTGCTCTGATTCTGATTCCAGCGATGTGTCACTTACTGAGCTGTTTGCTGTCATGTTGATAAAATCACTGTTTTCTCTGCTGCAGATCTAACAGTTATACAGAACTCATGAATATGCTGGACTACCTGCAGCATGCCACGTAGTCCTGTAATGATAATCTCCTGCTGATTAAACAGTGATTGTATCAAAACTACACTAAGCAGCTCAGTAAGTGACACATCGCCGGAATCAGGATCTCTGCCCCTATATTATGCTGCTTTCAGATTAGGTGGCAAAAACCTAGTGACAGATTCCCTTTAGAATTCTAAAAAAAACGTACCTTATCCCCCTATTGCAGATGGAGAAATGTTGCATAAGCTCTGATTTAATATCACGTTTTTGTTTTGTTTATTTTTTACAATTTCTTCTTCAGATCTTACTGTGATGGAAGCAAATTCGTTCATGAATGAAGCCAATGCTGAGAGAATTGTAGACACGCTGTGCAAAGTCCGGGGCGCAGCACTGAAGATCGGGCAGATGCTGAGTATTCAAGGTGATTAGATGAGGATTTCTGGAAAGCTGCGTGCACCGGAGGGTGGTTTTTTGGTTGTTTTTTTTTTTATCTTATTTTTTTTTTTTTTGTTTTCTTTGCACAATAATATATATATATAATTAGTACAAAAATATTATATATTATATATAATATAATAATTATTTTTAGATAGATTTTCTGCAAATATTTCTGACTGCCTTTCTTTTAATTTTTATTATAGGAAGGATATTTATTATTTTTTTAATTTATTGTTTTTATATACATTCTGTAGTATTGTGTTCCTATTGATAACATATTGCATCATTGCAGATAACAGCTTCCTCAGTCCGCAGCTGCAGAAGATCTTTGAGCGGGTGAGACAGAGCGCAGACTTCATGCCTTCCTGGCAGATGGCGGTGAGTGCCTCCGTGTTTCTTACCGATCTCTGCCGCCATCTGGTGGGCCACCGGTGAAATTACAAGTACAGATATTACCCCCACAGAAAGTGCTGGAGGAGGAGCTGGGCCCTGATTGGAGGGAGAAGCTGTCGTACTTTGAAGATAAACCTTTTGCAGCCGCCTCTATCGGTCAGGTGCATCTGGCCCGGCTGCTGGACGGCCGGGAAGTGGCTATGAAGATCCAGGTCAGATTCCGTTGTTTTGAACTTCTATATTTGGATTATTATTTATTTTATTTTAAAAAGTTTGGTAAATGGGTATTTTTCTAAAATAAAAAAAATATTCATTATTTATTTATTATTTATCATTCATTATTATTTAAAGGGAACCTGTCAGGTGCAATATGCACCCAGAACCACGAGCAGTTCTGGGTGTATATTGCTAATCCCTGCCTAACCGTCCCTGTATACACTAGCATAGATAAAGAGATCTTTAGAAAAAGTATTTCTAAAGATCCTTTATGATATGCTAATGAGCGCAGGGACTAGTCCCCTGGGCGTTGCTTCCCTTGCTCATTAGCCCAATTAGCATGTTAGTACGCCCCTTTGGGTTCCTGTGGGTGTGCTATCATGCTAATGAATGTGCAGCGTCAGAGGATGATCTCACTCACCTCTCCACCGCCATCGCCGCCCGACACTGGATTTCGGCACGTGACCCCGGAGTTTGGGTCATACACACTATGTTCACAAAGCTAATAATCTTGGAATAGTCTCAAAGCCAATTAACGTACCTTACATATCCCTATAAAACATTTCTTTATTCAATTAAAATCACCCGGGTAGACAGATAAATACCAAAAAATACCAAAAAAATAAGGGGGACACAATGTGATGGGAGGTAGCCGTAAACCCTCTGAGGCTGGGGCAGTAGGGTAAGTGCCAATTAATATTGGATTATCATTTCCCTATTAATTCCCTGTTATGGCCCCTGCCTACCAACGGAGGGTATGACACCCTAACTTATCTGGGCGCCCCCGTTCCACGTCGGCTCCCCCTCACTGGCATTAATTGAATTAATAAATAAATGTTATATAGGGATATGTCATGTGCACTATGAAGCCGGGTGTCCACTTCCGGGGTCAAACTGAAGTAGTGCACATGACCCAAACTCCAGGATCAAGCGCAGAGCCGGAATCCAGTGTCTGACGCGATGGCGGCGGAGAGGTGAGTGACATCATCCTCTGACGCTGCATATTCATTAGCATGTTACAGGGGTGTACTAACATGCTAATGGAGCCGACGAGCAATGGAAGCAACACCCAGAGGACTAGTCCCTACGCTCATTAGCATATGATAAAAGATCTTAAGAAATCCTTTTTTTTAAAGATCTCTTTATCTATGCTAGTGTATACAGGGACGGTTAGGCAGGGATTAGTAATATACACCCAGAACTGCTCGTGGACAAGTTCACTTTAATATGTCCTATCCAGTCACTGACCGCTGCTGAGGCCAGAGCAATTTTGGGCAGAACAGATTTGAAAAGTAAATTTTATGTACTTTGTTTTTCAGATTATAAGATGCACTTTTCCACCCCTAAAATAGAAGGGGGTGTAATGGAGGTGCGTCTTTATAGGCTGAATGTAGTTTTCTAGGGTGGAGTGGGGGGGGTCACAGGACGCAGGGCTACCGCTGCAGGAAGCCGGCACTGCTGCGGGCCCTGGTCTTGAAGGAGTGGGTGTACTGGCGGCACGGTGGCTCAGTGGTTAGCACTGTACGGAGGCTCAGTGGTTAGCACTGCAGCCTTGCAGCGCTGGGGTCCTGGGTTCAAATCCCACCAAGGACACCATCTGCAAGGAGTCTGTATGTTCTCCCCGTGTTTGCGTGGGTTTCCTCCGGGTACTCCGGTTTTCTCCCGCACTCCAAAGACATACAGATAGAGAATTTAGATTGTGAGCCCCAATGGGTACAGTGTTGCCAATGTATGTAAAGCGCTGTGGAATTAATAGCACTATATAAATGAACAAAATTAGTAAATTATTATTATTATTATTATTATTATTATTATTACTGGTGGTGTAAGGTAGGCACCATTAATCTGTCAGAGAGCTGAGCTATCAATCTGCGCATGCGTCGCCTTCGCTGGCGGGTCAATGGTGTCTGCCCTGTGCTGTGACACCCCCTCCTACCAGCATTGCCCCACTTGTGCCGACACCAGAATTCTGTGACCTTGTGCCCCCCCCCCCCTCTTCTCCCCCCACCTGGTAAGCTACAGTCAGCCTATAAGACTGCAAAACTGACCCCCATTTTAACATTTAAATTTTTTTTTCTATTTTCCTCCTCCAAATTTTAGGTTGCATCTTCTAGTCTGAGAAATGTTTGGGTTTTTTTAGTACTTTTTGCATCATTGTAAAAAATATAGAAAAATCCCTTTTTAAGGTGAGAAGAGAGTTTTACATGGATGTTAAAGGCGTTTTCCAGGCTCCAAATGAAATTTTACAAGATGGCTTGAAAAGTAACAAAATCCGCTCTAGTGGTTGCTTTTGTCTGTCACTTGACCGCCACATTTCGTCATAGGATGCGCCTCTGATCTCGCACTGTTGTAGTCACCTGACCGCTGCAGCTAATCACCTGCTACAGTGGTCAGGTGAGCAAAGAATGGGCTTCAATAAATCACAAAAGAATGGGACAATATCACTTCCACTTTAGTGGTCACCACCGACCTCCCGGCTTCCCAGCAGTGGTTGAGAGATCGACGGGAACTACGTTTTTTGGTGTTTTTTTTGTAGCTTTACTCCATTTTTCGCCTCCGTTGATCCGGTGTGTGTATTGCTGCCTGGTTTAGTGCGGATATTTCCTCCGTGGTGTATGATCCACATTGTGTGTTCTTCTTGCAGTATCCTGGGATTGCTCAGAGTATTAGGAGTGATGTGGAGAACCTGCTGTCCATTCTGAAAATGAGCGTAGTCATCCCGGACGGTAAGAAGCCGACCACAATCCTTTATGTCTCCTCTAAAAAATGTTTAATTGGTCACTGACAATTCAATGATCTTAACCTCATCTGATGAACGACGCAGCGATTGGTAAAATTGTAAAATTCTTTGTTTTGGCCCAAAAAGATGACTCCAGAATGCTGTTTTCTCTTCTGTGTAACTTGTGGTCCTTTGTGAAGTGATATCAGTCTCTAGTAGCAAAGAAACAGCGATGGATTACAGCTAATAGGCGCCAGTCTTTGTCGCTTTGCCGGGGAGGGAGTGAGGGCGGTGGGCCCGGTCACTGCCGGGGAGGGAGTGAGGGCGGTGGGCCCGGTCGCTCTGCCGGGGAGGGAGTGAGGGCGGTGGGCCTGGTCGCTCTGCCGGGGAGGGAGTGAGGGCGGTGGGACTGGTCGCTCTGCCGGGGAGGGAGTGAGGGCGGTGGGCCTGGTCGCTCTGCCGGGGAGGGAGTGAGGGCGGTGGGCCCGGTCGCTCTGCCGGGGAGGGAGTGAGGGCGGTGGGCCCGGTCGCTCTGCCGGGGAGGGAGTGAGGGCGGTGGGCCCGGTCACTGCCGGGGAGGGAGTGAGGGCGGTGGGCCCGGTCACTGCCGGGGAGGGAGTGAGGGCGGTGGGCCCGGTCACTGCCGGGGAGGGAGTGAGGGCGGTGGGCCCGGTCACTCTGCTGGGGAGTGAGTGAGGGCGGTGGGCCTGGTCGCTCTGCCGGGGAGGGAGTGAGGGCGGTGGGCCCGGTCGCTCTGCCGGGGAGGGAGTGAGGGCGGTGGGCCTGGTCGCTCTGCCGGGTAGAGAGTGAGGGCGGTGGGCCCGGTCACTCTGCTGGGGAGGGAGTGAGGGCGGTGGGCCCGGTCTCTCTGCCAGGGAGGGAGTGAGGGCGGTGGGCCCGGTCACTCTGCTGGGGAGTGAGTGAGGGCGGTGGGCCTGGTCTCTCTGCCGGGGAGCGAGTGAGGGTGGTGGGCCCGGTCGCTCTTCTCTTGTTCTATCTATCATACTGCAGGTGCAATGCATGTTGGGGAAGCGTGAGAACGTTCTTGCACCTATTGTGCTGTCAGATTTCCGCTGATCAGTAATCACCCACTGGCTAGATTGCAAATTACACAGCACGAGAATCAGGATCGTTCTTATAGCTCCATATTTCGGCTGATGTGTGGACTCTCCCGGCCTATTAACCATTTCCTTCAGCCCATAATCACTTATCCAATGTTTTTTTTGTTTTGTTTTTTGCAGGTTTATTTCCCGAAAACAGCGTCCAAGTCCTACAGAAAGAACTGGCCTGGGAATGTGACTACTTACGAGAAGCCAAGTGTGCCAAGACGTTCAGGTAGTGCAGCAATCACTGTTTGTTTCCTAGTGAGAATTTAGAGAAATGGTGAAGGGTTAAAAAAAAAAAAAAAAACTTCCAGCAAAAAATGTAATAAAAAACATTAGTGAACTGTCGATCCCTTGGAGCCGGTGATCTGCTGAAATCTTTGCTGCTGGGAAGTAAAGAATCACTGTCCAAAGCGGTGATCCCAGGAAAGCCATCACATGAAGTCCATGCAAACTGCAGAGTACTGGGAGGGCTCTAGAGAAGAAGCGGAGCACACTGTATGGTGAGGGATATTTTCCGCTGCTCTTCTAAAGCTTTGTACATATGTTTTCTCCATGACTTCTAGGAATCTCCTGAGCAATGATCGCTTCTTCAACGTCCCACAAGTGATTGATGATCTGACGACCAGGAGGGTCCTGACTATGGAGCTGGTGTCTGGAGTGCCCCTCGACCACTGTGCAGAGATGGAGCAGGAGACCCGCAACCAGGTCAGAGGGGGCAGATAATAAGATCCTGATGGTAAAACACGTTATCACAGCAAGCAGAGGAGAGCGAGGTTCATCTCTTTACAAGCTTCTTTGGCTGCCCCCAATAATGCAGAAACAAAACCTACTTTATCCAGTTTTCATATATGATATAGATTTATTTATAATACTTATATCAGTAATTTTGCTTTTTTATGCACTAGGCCCCCAATATTAGACACCTACTTTTTGTTCTGTACAAAAGGCTTTTCAGCATTATCATTATCAGCAGGATTACAATAAAAGGAAACACTCTATATACAATAGATTACACAGAATCCACCATTCACAATAGGGGATGTCACAGCTCACCTCCTCCACCCTCTGTACGACTGATTAACAACTCTATGTACAGTAGATAACACAGGATCAACGATTCACAATAAGAGATCACAGCTCACCTCAGCCTCCTCCTGTAAAATGACTAATGACCTTTCTATATACAGTTGTTAACACATGATCCACCATTCACAATAGGTGATGTCACAGCTCCCCTCCTCTTCCTTATCTTCAATGACTGTTAACACCTCTATATACAGTATATAACAGAGAATCCACCATTCATAGGTGGTGACATCACAGCTGATTTTTTTTCTCCTGTACTGTACTAATAACACAAGATCCACCATTCACAATAGATGTCACAGTTCACCTTCTCCCCCTCATGTGCAATGATTGGTAAAATTTCTATATACAGTAAATAATGCAGAATTCACTATCCACCATCGGTGATGTCACAGCTCACCTCCTCCTTTTGTAGAATGACTGACGCCTGTATATACAGTAGATAACACAGGATTTACGATTCACCATCAGTGATGTCACAGCTCACCTACTCCTCCTCCTCCCCTTCCTGTAAAATGACTGATAACACAGGATCCACCATTCACAATAGATGTCACAGCTCACCTTTTCCTCCTCCTGTGAAATGATTGAAAACATTTCTATATACAGTAGATAACCCAGAATCCACTATTCACCATTGGTGATGTCACAGCTCACCTCCTCCTCCTGTACAATGACTGATAACGCCTGTATATATACAGTAGATAACACAGGGGATGTCACAGCTCACCTCCTCCTCTGTAGAATGACTGAGCACGCCAATATATACAGTAGATAACAGAAGATCCACTATTTACGACAGGTGAAGTCAAGTCTCAATCACGGTCACAGTCAATCACTGGTGGCTGGAGCGCTGGGACCCCACCAATCGCCAGAATGGGGCTCTTTGATCCCCGTTGACCAATTGACTGCCGCTCAGTTTATTCTCGGTGCTTCTGCTGCAGCGCTGCTCTCTGCTTTGTCCAGGAGGCCGAGCAGGGGTTCATCTGGCGCATAAATGAGCCCCATTCTGGCGATCGATGGGTGTCCTAGCTAGTAAAGGACGCAGACAGACGGGGGCCCCTGTACAAGCATGATATATCCCTTTGCAGTCAAGTATCTCATAATACACATATTTCGTGCTTTGGAGGTGGTAGTGGCCCCCTTACATCTTTGGCCCCTATTATGCGGCTGCACAGGCTGCATCAATGGTATCCTGATGAAAAAATACCTGGATACCTGCATACAGACTATAGATGTTTCCTCATGGTGGATCCTGCTCCGCTCTAACATGGATCTCTGCCTTTCAGATCTCGCACAGCATCCTGCGGCTCTGCTTACAGGAGGTCTTTCAATTCCGCTTCATGCAAACTGACCCCAACTGGTCCAACTTTTTCTACGACTGCGAGAAAGACAAAGTAAGAATGACCGAATGACCGCTGCGTCCGGTGATCTGAAGGGAAGACATGAGTTTTTTGGGGTTTTTGTTATTATCATTTTTTTTTTTTTTTTTTACCTATCACTACCTTTTGCTTTTAATTGTCCCAGTGAACCCAAAATGAAAAAAGTCTTGATTCACCATTTGCAAATATATATATATATATATATATATAGATATATATATATATATATATATATATATATATCTATATATATATATATATATATATCTATATATATAATTGCCTTATTCTGTCTGTCTGTCTGTCATGCTCCAAAATTGTGTCACCGTGACATGTCCTTACGGTGACACAAAGCTGATTGGCCGCTGGGCTCGCCATGGCCCCGCCCCCCCACACGGATTGGCCTCTCGCCCCGGCTCTCTGCAGGCCCCGCCCCCCTCACGCAATGCACGCTCGCTCTGGCCCAACTGACACGGAGCTCCGATTCCCAGGTGAGTACACACACACATCAGATCACACTCACTCTCACACTCACTCTCACACACACCTCACACATCACAACATGCTGGGATATCGCTTGCTTCTACACCGGCTCCGTCAGGATCCCAGCAGCGCCACACATAACCTTGCGATGCTGGGATCTTGACGGAGGCCGTGAAAGC